>NW_019174257.1:2235470-2418816 GCF_002260705.1 Seriola dumerili | reverse complement strand
AACAAATGGATATCACGGCAGGTTCCCTGTGAGTGATGACAAGAAAGGCAAGAAAAGGAAGAATAAGAATTCAAACAAGAAGAGCATGTGGCGTGAGGAGGGGAATGAGAAGGCGCTGGAGCGGAGGAGAAGAGAGAAAAGATGGAGAAGAGTGATGCAGCGGCTGCCTTCCCCCCCACTTTCAGTGTGTCCGAAATTAAGAACAAGCAGCGAAGACACCTCATGTTCATGAAACTCAAGCAGTGAGAAAAGAAAGGTAACTATACTATGCAAACAGTCATAAACTAGGTGGGAGTTGTCTAACACAACATGTACGAAAGCTTCATGAAGGTTATGAAAATTCAGGTCTGGTTGAACGTTGTGAGGCTGTTGAATATTGCAGTGTGACACTTAAGTGTTTCTAATGTTTACCCACGGCCGGCTTAACCTCCCAGGGGTCCCCTGTGACAAAAATTATTGTTGGCCCCTGTTAACCCCTCACTATATGGCAGCTTGATTATTTCCCTTTGCACCTATTAACCACTCAATCAATAGACAGTAAATAATTGGCAACAGATTTGATCATTTGTCTTACTCATACTTGTACTAAGGTCTGTCATAATCGGATTCATCGTTCATTTTTCCAGCAAATATGCTGCTTTTATCTGTAGTATATGACTGTAAACTGACCCAACTTCAGGGTTTGGACCAATGGTTGGACAAAAGAAGACATCTGAAGGTGTCATCTTTGGCTCTGGGAGCTTGTGATCTGCAGTTTCCCTCAACATTTTGGCATTTTATAGATTAAAAAAAACTCATGGATTAGTTGAGAAAATTATGTGAAGATTAATAAATAATAAAAACAAAAATCATAGGTAGTTTAATTGACATCGCTAAAATGTTTTAAACACAAGCTGGACATTATAACCCGTCTTAAACTTGCTTAAGTAGTCTGACCTGCTGTCTTAATTACCCAAACCATTCATTTTAAATATAAGTAGAACTAAGTAGCTGTACTAATACTTGCAAACCTGTAACCAGATAATGGTGGTATTTTTACTATCTACATCACAGGTTATCCAGATAATTTTCTGACAAAAGAGGAATTGATTGATTCATTAATCAACTTTCACTACTACAAGTAATATGTTAGAGCCTTCACCTGGAATTTAATTTTTCTTTTCTTTTCAGCAAAAAGATGCAGCTGAGGAGAGAAGAAAAAAAGAAAGGGAAGCTTTAGGTGACAAGGTGAGTCTTTTCTCTGTCTCTTTCTACCAAATGTGTCCATTGTCATTCAAAAATAGATTTTTATCACTTGGGTTCCCAGATTGATGAAGTTTACTATTAAACAAGCCAGTCTCATTAATTTTGGTGAGTTTATTACCTTATTAATTCTGTCCATCATGTAGGCACCACCAAAAGAGGTCCAAAGACAATAGAGAACCAGAGGGTGTATGACGAGACAACAGTTGACCCAGAAGATGAAGAGGTATGGACCCAGGTTTGGCTGAGTTTGTTCAAATGTTCTAAGGTTATATTTGTCATGAATTACTGTTAATTTTGTGTGTTTTTGTCATCTATAGGTTGCATTCGACGAGGCAACTGATGAATTTTCTGCCTATTTCAATGGGCTCACGAACCCAAAAGTGCTCATCACAACATCAGACAGACCCAGAGGGGTGAGTAGCTGCTACTTGACAATTTGCATGCCTGTATAATTTTTTTTTTGTTTTTTTTTTTATCATTTCACCAAAGTAATCTTTGTGTCAGCCAACAGTAAACATGCACTTGAGGAATTGCTTTTGACTATGTGAAATTATACTCCACGATGTACACACGAAATTTAGTGTTTACATTACATGTATACATGTATGCGATCATTCTTGCGCCTGTTAATTAAATTTGAGCAATAATGTAAAGGCTTAGATTGTTAGGCTCTCTTCTTTATTTCAGCCGCACTCTAATTTAACCTGATATGGGAGTCTCTTGAATTAGAAAACAATTAAGTCTAAGGTCTGTAACTTGGCATAATGGCAGCAAGTAAATAAAATGCTGTGGCTTTGTCAGTCAGCATGTGTTGATTGAAATTTTACTGGGCAATGTACTGATATGTATTGTACTGGATTGTCCTTCATTTGTTATTTTCAACACTGTCCTCTCAACACGCTGATGTCTGTTTTACAGAGGACGGTGAGGTTTTTGTGAGCAGCTGGCCACAGTAATCCCAAATGCCCACGTGTATTACAGAAGAGGTTTGGCCCTGAAGAGGGTCATTCCCCAATGCGTCGCCAGGAACTTCACATACCTCATTGTCATCACGAGGATCGCAAAGTGCCCAGTATCCTTAAAAGCAGCTGTGACAGAGAGAGAGGAGGATGATGCATAATGCCCTGTACTGCTTTATATTTTCTTGTATTCATTACACTCTTGTAATTTGGATGAAAACTTTGAGTCCTGTTTTGGTACTTTTGCTGACGTGGGCTGTAGTTTTCTGACTTTCCTAAGGGCAGGTTCCTTAACTGTAATTTTAGATGGTATGGTTCTTTGTCACCTACCTGACGGCGGCGACTGCACACTTCAAGGTCAGCAGTGTTCGACTACGGAAGGAGATAAAGGCAAGTACAGAAATCCATACTTGTGTCACTCTTACATACTCTGGTTTGATCAAGTTAAAAATAGGCAATACAGTACACTTACTGTACTGTATTTAAAATGTGTGACTATTACTAAATTTAATAGCACAACCATCAATGTCAGTTTTCATTTTATCACTAATAATAATAGGCAAAAAAAACGTTTTTTACTTTTTTCTCTGCAGAGACGGGGTAAAGGGTCCCACAGAGCACTCACCAGAGGTTGATCCTGTAACAACTTCTCCACACGTCTGGGCCACAGCATCGGCCGGCCTCTTCGCTGCTCTCTTTCCGCAGGACCCCCAGTTTGTGGGTCGACAGGTCCCACCTTCCACACCAGAGAGACTTCATCTTTTTCAGATTCCACAGGTGAATATTTAAAGTGCAAAGTCTGACTTGGAGCTGGACATGATGCCTTCTAATCTAACCTGCCTTTTGCAAAACTTTTCAGAAGGTTTGTCTTAAAGGTAGAAGGTCTAATAAACTTTCTTTGCATCTTTCAAAGGTACATCTTCAAGAATGAGAAGAAAGTTGGCATTCAGGAGCTGGGACCACGCTTCACCCTTAAACTCCGCTCTCTACAGAAAGCACCTTCGACTCAAGGTTTGGAGAGTATGAGTGGGTCCTGAAGGTGAGTCTTTCAGCACTTAAAACCTTTTTTTTTAGATGCCAGAAGAGCTATAAAGGTTGAACTAATGGACTGTAATGTCAGAGCACTTTAGTTTTATTCTTCAACATATGGCAGTTTGTGCACCCAAGTGAAACTGTCATGGCACTTGTGGTGTATTCGCCTTTGTCTAAGATTGCACACATGTTGACCTCTTCGCTGCTAGTTGTTATGTAGCCATTTGTAAATGATGGCAATGTACTTGACTAACATGTTTAAAGTACTTTTTAAATTTGACACACAAAAGAAGAATAAATCTATTGCAGTTTTTTTTCTTGTCAAGAAAATAAAGAAAGTGAAAAAAAAAATATTTTTTTCTGTTTCCAGCGCCATGAGATGGATGCCTGCAGACGGAAGTTCCAGCTTTGAGTACATAACAGCGTTCCTTTGTGGTCAGAAAAAGGATGACTTTGATTATTAAAATATTACAGCTATTTGTGGACTTACACAAATGGACTTTACAGTGGATGTTGCAGATTCTTTGTGGATGACCAGTAGCAACAGTTATCACTTGTCCTTTCAGCACAATTAGAGGCTCAACACTGACGACTGGATTTTATAAGATCACGTCGCTGTGGATTCAGTCTCTTCCTGAAAAACAGCTGCATCTGCAAAGTCTTCTGAAGACCAACTGGCAATGACTTCTACCCTGTCTGTTAGTTGGCAGACACCAGAGGAGAGACATGCAGACACTCTATTTGAACCCCAGTTACCTGAAAACCTGCATTTTTATATGGAAATTGTATTGGCACGTGTGGTTCCTATGAAATGAATCCACACAAACTGTATGAATGTGGCCCGAATTACATCAGAAATTCAGACTGTGCGTTCTCTATACATGTCACATGCGAGCCTGCCCTGGTCACATACACTTGTTGCATCCTTGTTTATGCAAATGACATAAGGAACAGTGAATGAAATGCAACATTAACAGTGACAGGACTGTGAAAATAATTACAGATGACACACTGAACGCATTTCACAGATTTCTAAATGTGTGTATACTCATTTTAATAAAAGTTCAAAATGTGGAAATACCATTTATTTTTTCTCAAAATCAGTCATGAAAAAATGTACAATTCAAAAGGCACGTGTGTGTGTGTGTGTGTTGATAGAGTAAGTTACTTTAAAGCCAGTAGGTTAAGACATCTATCGTGCCACCTAAGCACCTGGAAATGTTTCCTTATGAGATTTTACAAAGGCAAAATTAAGGAGAAAAAAACACTTAAGTTAGTTGTTTGTCCCGAAATTCCCTAACACTCCTGAGACAATTCCAGTCCATGATGCAGGATCCTGCAGCCCAGTTCCACAAGGCACCACAATGTCCAAAACCTGCACAAATATAATTTAATTAGTAATACAAAAACATTATAAAGTTGGACTTCTAGTGCCTTCATTTTCAGCATTGTGCACCCAAGCATTGTTGAAACTCAAGATTTCAAAATCATAAATCACAAAGGTTTCAAAGATTTTACATCAAGCTAATTTACAAGAAGATATTTATAAAACAATGCACAAGACGTCAAATATTTCCATTCAATCAATAAAATGTTGAAAAACTCATTCAATTTGAACTAACTTAGGAGAAAAATCACGTAGAGACTAAAAACAGTGCAGCGCTTTGGCAGGATACTTCAGAGGTTGCAGTAACGTAATTTATTTGACCAGTTGATGGAGAGAAATTTAATTGGCAACAATTGATAGGATAATTTTTAAGCAAAATCCACTGGTTTCAGCATTTGAGAAGAATTATTTGCTCTGCAGACATTTCTGGAGATATGCTGCTTTCAATTATTTAAACACATATATAGGTTTGGACAAAACAAGCGATTTTTGAGGGTGCTACTGTCACCTCTTGGTAAATGTGACAGGCATTTATCTCTATTTTCAAACTTTTTAAGAACCAAATAATCATCCATTTAATTGATAAGATAGTAAACTGATTCATTCCTAATGACAATCATAATTAGCTGCAGTCCAATGCCTATGCCCTGTAGCCTATCAAAATAATAGGAACACCTGCCAACATAATCAACAGGCGTTTTGTATCCATCAAAACGCCTCTTTTGCTTTGAATACTTTGAATACATAATATTGATTATACATTGTGGCAAATGATTGGGTCTGAGATTTCAGGTACTGATGTATAAGACTTGAGATTTGATCACACACATATACAAGAGTACAAGTATATATACAGTGTGGTATTAGTCCCTGTACTAAAGTAAATGATCTGGGTATTCCACCTCTGACAGTGATAAAACACAGATTATGAGTGTGGTACTCACCGAGGCAGAGTGTCGGTCTGTGGGTGCTATAGGAAGGAGCAGACTTTCTGTGGTCTGAACGGGTTGTTGCTGGACGACATGCCGGTCAGCAGAGGATCCTGCTGGGCGTTCTGAAGGCAGAACTGCTGCAGGTCCGCGGCGGCCTGGGACACCTGTGGAAAACAACCGAATCCCAATAAATTAGCCTACGGTTTAGTCACCATAAGTGCTGTAACTTGAATGAATATCGGACCCGTTGATTAACACCACCAGTATTAAAACAACGAGAGAACGCTGTGACAAGCGACTGTGAAACTACACGCCCTAAAACTACCGATCTCAACCGTTACCTTGACTCTGTTAATGCCGGCCTCAAGGCGTAACTGTTGGACGATTTTCTTCATCGCTACGATGTTGGATGATCCCGACATTGTTGAGATTTGGAGAGACTTTCGTCCAAATAACGACGAATATGAAACTTTAAAAATGAATTCCTTGATGGTAGCTAGCTTGCTAACTACTTCTTCCTCAACAAAGAGTTTCCGGTTTCTTTGAAGGCGTGTCCGCCATTGCTACCTTCACGGATGTTCGTAACTCTACATTTATTTTTAGACTGTGTCCTGTTATTTTGACTGGAAATAAAAACAAATTATAATACATGCGTGTTAATGACAGTAACCATGTTTATGTTTGGAAATTAACTTAATTATGTGTGCTAAAAAGTCAGAGCAGCGTAAAGAAATAATCTTTACGAAGCAGCTGAAAATGTTTTAAATCAGACAGACTTTTTGTCAGCCTGTACATTGCAATGGAAGCGCATAGCATTCACAAAAAACTTGAAGACCTCATCTCGTAATCCTGATTTAAACTATAATGAATGTAAAATAATTTGTGCTTATGGCTTAATTCATTATTATTGGATGCAGGAGTCATACTTACGACACATGGTCACATAACTTGTGCTTTGGTTAATTTATCCTTTATTTAGCTTTGTCATAGATTTTCGACGTACAGTTTGAGTGCTCTCGTCGCTCTAAACCTCGTACCTAAAAAAAAACACCTTTACAATTTCCCGTTGAAGAAAATAATTTCGACAACTCCCACGGTACCTGAAAGCAGCACCAGATCAATATGAATTGCGACCTCTAGTTGTGAAAGTGCATTCGCACACTACAAGTCTCGGAAAACATGAAACATCGGAAAAAATTAAAGTTCGTGGTACGTTTGGAAAAGTTTCCTGAATTACCTCAGGCAGCAGATGTCGCAGTAACGAACCCGAAACCGAAAATGTCAGCTGGGGCCAGCTCTCGTGCCCACATGGGATAAGCTCCATCTCATTACTGCAGTTGTCATCATCAGCACCAGAGCAACCACTGCTGGCACTCTCATAAAAGAAACTCCACTAGACGGCTGACTGTGTGTGATTACAACAGGTTGTTACTTAGCAGTCAACGCCTTCACAAGACAAAAAAGAAAAAAAAAGATTTCCTGCGAATAAACTTAACAGAAGTCTTCCCTCTTTTAGAGTATTTCTCAGCTTCTCCTTATGCTGACCAGCTACGATAATGGAGCTGTCTTGTGAGTCTGCGAGATACCCAAAGGACAGAAGACCGGCCAGTTGCAAGGTATGCTGAGGAACTTTCAATCTTCACTGTTATTTAACAAAATTTAGACTAAACTCAAAAATAAACACGAACTCATGATTCCACGCACTATGCATAAAGAAATGTGATGTCAAGTTTTAAGCTGTGTTTCATGTGTCTAGTTTGTGGAGCTCCATGTGCTGTATGTACCAGATGACCAGTGGAATGTGAAACTCAATAAAGTCCCTGCTGAAGCCATAGAGAGCTTCATATCTGCAGGCTTCATCAGGTGAAACTGCTGGAAATGTGTCATTTTGTTAATGGCATCCAATTTAGAGATAGAAATGAAACTATGATGGGCAAAATTATATGTACAATATAAAATAAGTGCATTGTATTGTAGCAGCACATATGCAAAGACTGTACCTCTACACTGAAAATGTACACTATATGTACAATTTGTGTCAGTTTACATAGCCTATGTTATAGCAATGACACTGAAACAAACATATTTCTGTTTTTTCTTTGTTCCAACAAATATTCAGCTTTTCCCTCAGTAATTTGTTCACAGAATTTAGACCGTAACAGGTCACTAAAACCTACAGAAACCCATACTAACGTTATGCACCTTCCTCCTGTAAAAATAGTGATAAAGATATCAATTATAACCTTGTGAACACATGTGTAACAGTTCAGTAATTTAAAATCTTGTCATCACTGTGTTGTTAGGGTTTATCCTGATACCACTCTGAAAACTCTGCGGAGCGAGCTGGGCACTCTTCTTGGTGCAGATAGGAGCATCAACAAATTCTCCTTCCTGAAGTGTGTGGGCCGCAGTCTGGCACTGGTGAGTGCAGCTGGCTGTTTTGCGACTTTTGCTATAGCTGGTTGTGTTACACCAGACAGACAGTAGAGAGCAACTATGCAGACAGTTTGATTAACAAGTTCACTATTCAGGTTGCTACACTAAAGGGTGTAATACGTGTGTGAGTGTGTGTGAGAGAGAGAGAGAGAGAGAGAGTGTGAGAGAAAGAGTGTGAGTGAGCAGACAGTTTTTACTACTATGATTCTGACACCAACCTAATTCTTTCCTGTTGCAGGTTAAAATTAAACAGGAGAGAGATCTGAAAGTGAAAACATTTGCGCCACCGTATGTATGTAGAATTCATGTTTCATCCATGTTCCCCTAGAACTGGTGCCTTTTTCTTTAGCATAGTACATAATTGAAAAATAAAATATTACATTTTCCTACACTTTCAGTGAGATTTTACCTTTTGGTATCATTAAAAATAGTTTTTAAAATAACCAAAATATCTGAAAACCCTAATACACTCTTGTGCTCCCAGTCACAGCAGGTTGAGTCTTGTGTAACTATTAGTTTTAAATCTTATGTTTGTTATGCTCTCAGCAGAAAATTTTATATCATGAATTTCAGTGATTCCTTATATATGCTTTTGATTTGAATATTCATTATGTGCCATTCGAACTCTGCTAATGTCTTGTTGTTACCTGTGGGTGCAGGCCCCGCAGCCGGAGCTTTACCTGCTGTCCACTGCGGAGAGCGACAGCAGTGTTTGCTCCCAGTCTCTCACCCCAGACACCAGCAGCAGCTCCCCAGACCACCCGACCTATTACCACCCTCCCAAGACATGCAGCCTGCCAACGGTGACAAAGGAGCCTGTTAAATTCCCCCTTATCCCCCAGTGTTCCCATCAGCCACCTCCCACCCCCAGCCTAGAAGAAGAAGAGGAAGAGGAGGAGGAGGAGGAGGAGGAGGAGGAAGAAGATGAGCAGCAGAGCTACAGCTCTTCAGAGGGAGATGGAGAAAATGAAGAGGAAGCTCTCTCCTCCAACAAGCCTGAGTGGGCAGAGCAGCAGCGTTGTCCAAGGAAGATTCAGAATCACAGGGCACCAGAACCTGTTTCACTGAATAAAGGTACAAATAAAATAAAATAAAATAAAAGTACAACACATACATTCTGCACTGAGGTAAGGAATGATGTATTATCCAGTTTAGTTGCTCAAGTTCCTGCTCGGACATTTGTCTCCCCGTCTACCTGACAAACATGGCCATTCTGTAACTTAAAACAAGGCACTGCTGATGTTTACCATGTTTTAGAATAGATTTTGTTCCAAAATCTCTCCTACTTATCTTTTAAAGCCCCCCAGCCAAATCTTAATAGCTACAAAAGAAATTGAAAATGTGAAAAATAAATGGCAAATAATTCAGTCCGATTCCTATTTTACAAAACAACAATTCAACATCTTCATTAAAAAGCTAGTTTCAGGCGAAGGAGGGTTTTAGATAGGACCACAGACACAATATAGCGTTCTAGTTAAGTTTTTTTTTTTTTTAACCTTTTTTTTGTTTTAATGTTAATAAAAAAAGTGCCACTCAGCTTCCTAATGATGCATTTTTTTAGCACTTGTAAAAATAAATATTCAACATCTCTCATTATGTTACTGAGCGCTTTATTTGCTCTATGTATCTACAGTTTTACACCAACGTGAAGCTGATTCAGCTCAGGTGAAGGAGCTACCAGAAAAAGAGAAAACCTGCAGAAAGAAGAAACAATACCACAGAGAAAACAAAGCGGCTAGAGATTCAGGAGTAGCAGAGTCCCTGGAGGACAGAGATTCAGGCTTCTCCATCACAGGCAGGTACTGTGAGCAAAAGCATCACTCTGTGCTATATTCGTACCCTGCGGTGAGTACTAGTGCTATTACTGCTCGTTCTTCTAACAGTGTGTCTCTTTGCAGGCTGGGGAAACCAAAAGATGCACATAGACTGAAGTCTGTCAGGAGTAAACCAACGAGTGGGGTAATATGTGTGCCAGCAATCTAAAACTAACATGGGATGTCTCAGCATATTTTCTTCATCATTTCTTCTTGAACATCAAACTTTGAAAAAGGTTGTTTGGAAAGTTTTTTTTTTTTTTTTTTACAAGCTTTTAAAACAAGCAGGAAGTTAACAGTGTCTTGCAAGTCGTTTGGTAAAGTGATTAGTCCACATTCCTCTGCCAGCAGGTGGGTTTAGTGGAGTCTGTGCGGTCTTCAGATAAAGACTCATGTTGTTATATTGGTTGTCTGTTGGGACCCTGTGTAGGTGACAGAAAGTCCAGCTGTGCTGTCTCGGCCTGTTCGTTGTACCTCTCCTCCTCAAGGTCTAGACTTGGCCTTGGTCACACATAAAACTGCTGCTTCTCCAGTCTTTCAGACAACCAGTAAGTCGTCACTGTATACCAAGAATTAATGATCGTTCTTCTTTTAAGACAACTGACATGGTTTGTTCCTGTTAGGAGAGGAACTGATTGAAGAAATCAAGCTGGTGAGGGAGGAGAGAAAGCAGCTGGAGTGGACTAGACAAGAGTTGCTACGAAAGGGGAAAGATTTATTGGCCCTAAACAGACACCGAAGGAACCAAGGTGGGCAAAAAATACTGTTAGGATTTAAACATTGTCTGCAGTGAATAAACTGTATGTTCACAGGCAAAACAACAAAAACAAGATTTTTTGTTGTTATATCCTGTAAATGTGATATTTGGAACAGTTTGTAAGAGAGCAACAAAATAGAGCCCTTCAAATATTAAGGGATAATAAATACTACTACACATCTGCTAGATGACACATGTTGGATAGTAGGAAGACCTCAAATGAGTCCCCATTATATTCAAGAGAAAAAGATTAAATAAAAAACTAAATTATAACTAAACTACTTGTAACTAAATTATGCTGCTCTTATCTTCCCCTTCAACGTAAAGCACGTGACAGCTGGAAGAAGAAATATTTTGAAACCAAGAAGGCCACAGCTCCACTGGAGGACAACCTGAGAAATTTACGACAAGACATGGAGACGTTTTACAACAAACTCTTGCACCAGCTCCAGGCCAGAGATAACAGAGGGAAGCCAAGACGCCAAGGCAGATCTTCCGTCAAGGTAAATGTAACCTTGATTTTGGCTGTTTTCATATATTCTGGGTTTGCCCTATAATCTTTCCATATTGGAAAGCAATTGATTGCTCCTCTGTCAAATTATACCTGGGCAAAATCCAAGATGAACTGTGGCTCAGGATGAAAATCTGTTTAAAATACTCTCGGCTGCAAGAAAGCATCACATGGAAATGGCTACAGCGGAACCCTCCAATAAAGAACTACTGGACTGCAATCATCAACAAAATAACGTGTATGAAGAAACTGACCTGTACCATAACACTGCCAAATACTGGAAAATATGGACCACTTACACTATATGTGCCTATAGGATGTAAGCTGTAAGAAGTTTTGGCCTGAAAATATCAATAAAGATTGTTTGTATTTGTTTGTCTGTTTTGCCAAATAGTTAAAAGGTAGGGAATGATATTTGGTTACATAACTTCTTCAAAGCATCTTTTACCTTTCTGTATCTTTTTATTCTGAGTATATAAAATACAAATGCTGTATGTACATCAAAGACCTTGTTGACTTAAAATGAGACCAAACCACAAAAAACTGAATGAAATATCTTATATTTCAGAATGAGCTCATCATTCAGATCATGACAGAGATCCATGAGATTGACAACCTGAAGAGGAAGGTAGAACATGCCAAGATGAAGCTGGTAACAGAGATAAAGGTGACTGATTTTCCTTGTATCAAAAATATGACAATAACCTTGAACAAGTAAAGAAATAGCTGATGAATGTTTGTTTTTCATTTGGACATTTAGTCATCACTCCCTGACCACTACAGAGTAACTATTGAGTCAGTTTTGCTTGTTAATAAAGTACATTCACAAATTCTTTTTTTTTTTTTAATGAATGGCTGTGTAGCTGAGGAAACAGGCTGCCACAGAGCTGAGGGCACTGAAGGCTGAACTGGCCCAGAAGAAAAGCCAGTCGTCTCATCCTGTGCCCATGGCTTCTCTGGGCTTTGGAAATACCACAAGGGACAGACCACAAGTTCAAAACACCTCCATCTAATTTTTTACAGGACTAACTCTGCTGGAACAGATGGGTTTTGTTATGTGGCATATGTTTCAGGAGAGGGATAGAAAACATTGATTTTATGCAGTTGTACTTTCTACATCGGTTCTGACTTTGTAACCTGCGTTTTATATTTTTTGAAATTACTTTTTCCACATTTTAATATTACGTCATATTACGTTTTATGTGGTATGATTTGTTCACAACTTTGATATTTTTGGCGTTCCTTCTCTTTTTCCTCAGGTGCTGTAGCTGAGCTTGTTGCTAAAGGAAGCTAAAAATAAAATGTTTAAGTGGTTATGTAACTTCAACAATTTACATGTTGCTCAGAAAATTTTTTATTTATGAAAAATATATAGGTGCACAAATCTCAAGCTCAACATTGGTCAGTCAAAATACTGTGTGTGTGTGTGTGTGTGTGTTAGTGTGTGTGTGTGTGTGTGTGTGTGTGTGTGTGTGTGTGTGTGTGTGTGTGTGTGTGTGTGTAAAACACATTGAAAAGATTGGTTTTCTTTTTCAGAGAATCACAGTTATTTCAGTTAGCACAGAGGAATGTCTGAGATGTAACTACATTCAAAAAACAACAGCAATAAAAGCCACAATAAACTCTGAAGTGCAAGTATGCATCCCTGAACTCAGAGGGAAGTCACACCCCGTTACTGCTACAAAGGGATATATTGACTTAGCAACAAACAGGAGTGAGCTCAGGGGTGGTGTAAATTTCTGCAGCACTGTTAAGTGTATCCCAGCTAGCATCCTAACAGAGCATTCCACATCATTGCGGTCTGCTGCCTGGCGACCGTTTCATCGCTGTAGTCCAAGATGTTGCCATTCCACATGCCAATGCCCCTTAAACCTTTAGATTTCACAGAGTCCGCCTTGAGACAAATACTCTGTGGGTCATCATACCAAACCTGATGAATCTGTCCTTGCTGGTCCTGAACAAAAAAAATTACAGAAACAACAAAATGAGAACTGATGATGGAACCACCTTGTGGAGAAGGCGAAAGCTTTTAGACTCAACGAGAAGGCATTCGCCAGGAATGTTTTTTATTGCTGTTTCGAGGAGGCGATTTGTTTTGTTTGGGAAGTGATACTGTGGTAGCTCGGGTGGATGCCACCATCTAGATAAACAGCCCTTGCCTGAAATGTCTGCCTGATTTGTTGAATCCTAACTTATTAGGACTAAGGAGAGGTGAAGTTGGTGAAGCACGAACTTGGCAGAAAGACAAATAATTCTTAAATTGGGCACCCACTTTGCTAATAATAAAACATCCTACCCAAACGTTGTATTTTTTAAGTAATCCCACAAATTACAAAGGACTAGCAAAAATTTTAAGGATTCATGATAGATGGATGTAATGGTCAAAATCAGTTCAGCAGAGACAAACATTTCACAACTTTTAGATCCTATTGTGTTGAGATCCAAAAACACAATATGCTTCAGTTCTTACAATGCAATAATAATGCATTGATTTTCTGCCTGCTAAATCCTACCCTACCACCTTTCAAAATGCAGACTGATGGACTTGAAGTCCTTGAAATTTAAAATAAAGATTATGCACCTTGTAATTGAAGTAGGGAGCCTGCTGCCTGCTGTCCCACATCCTGCCAGACAACGAGCTGTTGACCTGCTTCATGATCCACTTGTACGGTTTCTGTTTTCCAGCTGCATCACTGCAGGGAGCTCCACGGAAAGGAACTTTGGCTATAGAGCATATTCCCTCCTGTCATTGGAAAAAGAACATTAAGGGATATCTGTGTTCACCTTTCAGCTAGAACAACTTATGATATACTGCGACCATAAAGTAAGTATAAAGAAATAAGAGAAGTATGCCTCGTCTTCGACAACATTTTCTGGGATTGAAAAAAATATTCTTATGATATTCTGTAAATTTCCTATATGAATCACAGTGAAAAGAGAAAAGGCTAAAAGAGTTTAGTCCTTAAACTCTATAAAGCTATATAATTTTATTGTGAACTGTATTATAGTCAGTTATTTCAGGCAAGTTTATTTGTGGAATATACTGTATTTCATAGATCAAAGGCAATTCATAGTGCCTTACGTAATGCATTAAACTATATGGCAGGTGTTTTCATTTTTTTTACTGTCAACAAATCCTATAAAAGTATCAACACAATGCTTTAGTCCGTTTCTCTTTCTACTGCAGGAATTCCGTACATTACATAAACAGTAATAAAAAAGTACATGGGTTGGGGACTAGTTTGAACCATAGATTAAAACACAGGAAGTGCCCTCTTCAGAAGTTACAGCAGCAGTAAGGTGCAACATGTCATCATCTGCAAAGGTCTGGCTCACTGATGTGTTTGTAATAGTTTTGGATGACAATGGAGCTCTATGGTACAAACACAAATAAAATGCATCAGGTTTGAGCTACACAGGCAGCACTTGTTAGAAGATCAATTCATTGCTGGTTTTGCTCTTTTCATGCTATTTGTTGACATGAACAACTAGACTAAGAGTCTACAGCCATGCTTGGGGTGTTGTGAGGCTGTACTGTGGTGCTTTGAGCTAAATGCTACCTTCAGCAAGCTAACCACATCCATCATGCTCAAAACTGACTGACAATTAACATGCTGATCCTAAACAGGTATAATCTCAACATCATTTTAGTTCAGTGTCTTTAAATGCTAACATTTGCTAATTAAACACAAAGTACAGCTGATGCTGATGGGAATGAACACGAATGTGTGCACCAGGTTTATTGGCAAGCCATTTAAGTTGTATAGATTTTAAATGAACAACATCTCACCTGGGAAAGGTTGAGGCATGGGTAGTCATAGCCATACCATGGCACTCCCATCACTAGCTTCTTTGGATCGATCCTCAGATCCAAATACTGGTCATAAGCTTAAAAGAAAGATAAGAGGCAATTCACATGGTGGTGATGAGTAGTTTTGCACTAACGAGCTGATTTTTTCTCATTCATTGCCACATAACTGAACAACAAACCATTTAGTGTTTGAGAGAGAGGGGCATTTGCCATTGCAATACAGTCCCCCATGATCTGACTCTGCTCATCATAGGACATGACAAACAGCAGGTCACAGGATTCAGCGATGGTGACGTAATCATAACATCGCTTGTCAATACATTTTGGTGACCAGGCAACATCGAATGAGACCTAGACATCAGGAAAAGATATATAAAATAAATATGAAAGATATGATAAGACATGATGGATTCTTTTGAAATACATATGTCAGACCAGGCAGGTTAGCAAAGCTGTACAGCACTTCATTCATCTATTGTCTCGCCTGTACCTATTCAGAGTGATATTGTCAAAACATCTCCCCCACCTGGGATCCTGGGATCTCCCTGTGGAAAGTCTCAGTGGTCTCTTTGACCAGGTTTGTCAAAGCATGGTACTCAGGCGAGCCCTTTTCCACAGCTTGTTCAATGTCGATGTTGATTCCATCCATGAACTGACTTTTGGCCAAGTTGACTTTCTCCATTATCCACGCTGTCCTGTTATCTTGGTCCACAATGTAAGAGAGGTGAACGTCACCTATTCGCACCAACAAGGAAAGACAGAGATGGACAATGGGTCACTGAACTGTTGACAGCAGCACCTCAACATATACTGGAATACTAATGAACTCACACCACTACAACAAACTTTAAACTTAAGACTTGAGTAATTTTCTTCAATATGTCATATTGACGTAGGTAGCTCATTTAGCCCTTTATCTTTGCAAAACCTAAACACTTTACTCAACCACATCAATTCTTATCATAGTGAAAGTTACCCTACCTTTGAGGACAACTCGCGCTCCTTTGGAGTGAGCGTAACACATGAGTTCAGCATCATATTTCCCAAACGTCGCCACTGTTGTCACCATGCTCCAGTTGTAGGACTTCCATATCTTCCCACCCACATCAAACACAAACACCTGAAAACAGAAGCCACACAGACACATAACTGTATGGATAACTGCTTTTATTCATACTCCATTAGTGTCCTATTATTTTCTTGTTTGTTTTATTTACTGGCAAATCCCCCAGACAGTGACTGCAGTGTTTTCCTATTTGCAGCTCTTGTGCTTACAGAGTAGTTGCAGCTTACCATGAATTTCACTATTCATATATATTTATAATAATAATGTAGTAGCTGCAAACTGACAGGGAAAAAATATTTTTATATCAATGATGACATACCTCAACAGTTAAAGAGGTTAACTTAAAACTGTTCATATTAGGGGTAGCCCAAGCATACCCTTGGCCTGTAAAGCAAACTGTGATCAATGTGTTGCTTTCCATTTGAAAAAATATAATACATTATACACAGAATTAGTTGCACCTGTGTTTGACAAGTCAAATTGCCCCCTGTGAGGAGCATTATTAGAAGTATGTGTCAGCTATAAGTGAACACTTATAAATGACCAGCTACAAACGGGGTCTTTAAAAAAGAGTTTTGATATACGAGTAACAGAACACAGAAGTCTAAAAGAGGCCAATTGTTCCCAGAGGGGGAACTGCCTCAAATATCAAAATAACACCATAAAAAGAACAGACACACTGCATCCATAAAGAGGAACAGCAACTTCAAACTGAAATTTACAACAGAAACTACAGTGGATAAGTTCGACAACAGGGTTTACAGTGCTGGTTTAGCTCCTTCTTCCTGTCCCAACACAGCTGAAGAGTTGCTATTTCTTAATAAAAATTCATTTGTGTTTTTTTCCAAAATCATGTTTTGTTATACATGTTATTTGCTCACACTGACTGTTCAGTTTTCCCACTTCAGTTAAAACACAGATATTGAGCTCACCTCTACTGATATTAACACCTTCAATGTGTAGAAAAATATGTTGACTGCTTTTACAGTAATTAGCATAAAAGTAATCTTGGGGGAAAAACACATCACGGTTTAAACTCAAAGGTTAGTATTTGGTTATTTTATATTCTGGCCAGTAGATGTCGTACTGTTGATATGAAACATCAGGAAATGAGCCTTTTCTCAAACGACTTTGCTGGATTGGTTCAGTGCTTCGTGAAGCTTTATCTCACTCACCATCACTATTAATACCCATTTTAAATCTTACATTCTGTCATAATGTCGAAATACACCTGTCATTTAGCAGCAGCGTTGACGGCTGTCGAGGCTTATTTATCTCTCTGTTTACAGCGACACAGTCTCCAATTTGCATGATAGTTTGTGCTGAGGGTGGACATTCAATACGTTGAAGCAAGTTGTGTTTGCTGGTCAACAAGCTGAAGTTAAATACCTCAAAGTCTCTCTCCTCATGGACCTGCAGACAGAGCTCCGGCCTCTCACACGGACACACGTTAGCCCCACACACAATGAGTACCGACGACAACAACAGGAGAAACCAGCACATTTTTTGAGAAAGTAATAGAGCCCAGTGAGGTGACCGAGTGAAGAAACAAATCACGTTACTGTCATGGCTCCATGTACGGAGTGTGACATGGGACAAACTTAATACAGTCGACAATCCGTACACACGAGAAACGAAGTAAACAAAATGCAGTAAACAAAATCATAAAGGTGCAACAGCTGTGGCACAAAATGGAAATAATGGGTGCGTTCGTTTTCTACATCAGCTGACTTCGCCTGATTTGATGGTCAGCGTGACCCCCCCCCCCCCCCATATGTCAGACTGTTTTCAAAAACCTATACACACTGTTTACTCACCCAAATATATGTTGTTCTAAAACGTGTTCAGGCGACACACAAGTTTACATCACAGTCTTTTGACTGATGAAATTAAATTTGATTTAAAGAAATGTTTTATGGGGGATTAAGGTGTATAGGGAAAAAGCCACATACCTGCTAGAGCAACACTTTTAGAGATAACATTTTTTTTTATTTCTCTTTTATTGAGAACCATAGACTTGAGAATACTGTAAAATAAATGAATAAATAAATAAATAAATAAAAATAAAACAAGGGCCTCCAGGAAGATGCCAGGAGGATGGGAAGAATAGAAATCAAAAGGATCTAAGGGATGAAAATATAAAAAATAAAATACCTCTGTGATGACGGAACTTTTGACTTTTTAAGGTCTATCTGACATGTTCTATGTTTTTATTAAGAACTTCAGATCCATTATCGCCTGTAAAAACAGTTTAGTATTGTAAAAGAAAGAATGCCCTCATGGGTCATAGATGTATTTTTTATCATTTAGTTTTAATAAAATATTACTTATACTTGTTTAAAAAGACTAATGTGGACTTGTGCCTGACCTGAAAATGTTTTAGAGCAACGTGAAGAACAACAGTGAAGGTTGTTTTGGCCTGCCATGAACAGTCAGTTTGAACAAGCAGCAATGAGTTGATCTTCTTGCCTCACCTCACCTGTGTACCTCTCTGACCTGCTTGCACTGTGTGTCCCAGAGCATTAGAATGATCAGGGAGGTCAAGCTAAATTCAGTAAAAATACTGACAAAACTATATCCTGACAGGCTTTAATGAAGGAGGTGTCATTTCAGAAATATGTAAAGGCCTGATCCCACAATATCTTTTTAAACCGAAACTAAGTGCCAAATGATGAAATGATGATTGATGATGATGATTTTCAAAAAAATATATAAAGGGATGTCATTGTTGCCTTGTGAAGATAGTATATTAATAAGGTCCAATATGTTATGGATTTTTAAATCCATTTTAAAAAACAGTACATTCAGTTACAACACTTCCAATGTCATGTTAAACTTGCTGGATTGTTGCCTTTGGACAGTTAACAGTTCAAGGAGCAAGTTGACAGGACTGTGACAAAATTATAGGTCAGGACAGAATGACATTTGATTGAAAGATTGGAACCTTCCCATGTTTGTGCAACTGAAAACAATCCTATGATAGCATTTCAGAAAAATATGTGTCAATTATAATAATTTATGTGAGTGTGAGTCATTGGATGCAACAGAACTGTATTTTTATTGGGCTATTTATTGAATAATAAGACACGTCAATAAAATTGTGAATATTACTTTATGGGGAAATGTATGTAGGATGATTTTATTTATTTATGGATAAATCTTATTATTGCACAGTAGTTTGAAATTGTATAAACTAGCATTCCATTTTATCTGTGTTCAATGTGCTATGCCATATGAGAAAAACATCTTTGTATCTGGGATGGAGGCTGATTGTGCCACATGAGCCAAGAGTGAGGTTAAAATAATTTATTTTATCTGTGACATTTTTCATCGTTTTGTTTTTTTCACTTTATTTGTCTAATCTACAGGGAATGGGAACATCAGTGACAATGAAAGCTAATAGTTAGTTAATGATACACTTCGATGGGCACTTAGTCAGCAAAATCTGGCTTTAAAAGGAAGCCTCTGGTGGCAGTCAATCACATCCACCAGCCATGAGGGTGCTTGTACTAGCTCTTGCTGTGGCCCTCGCAAGTATGTCTTAATGCATTTTAAACTCATTTGGTTTTAATTTATCTTCATTTTTTGAAAATGGTGTTCTTAGTAGAATGAGATACTATCACTGTGAAGATGAGCAACAATTAGTTTTATTAGAGAGAAAATTATGATTCAATGATTCAAAGTAATTCTGATTCAGGAGAAAGACTAGCCTTTGCTACTGTTGTATATAATATAACCACTCCTAGAATAGAAAATAGTTTTTTCAGTTTTATCCTTTACAAATTCACTGCTTTTCTCTATATTGTGCATGTACTTTATCAGCACCAAATAACCTTCTATTTCTACTTTGCAGCTGGTAACCTTGTCAGCTTTGGTAAGTTTTTTTTACTTTATATGTCCAATATGTGATCATTCAACACATATGAATGTGTTTAACAAAACCGGTGCATAAATATTGAAAGACAATATTTTTTTCTGTCTTAATTTTGATGTTTTATTGAAATACAAATAGATTGATTAAATATACTGGGTTTTCTTGACTATTGAGGTCTGAAGGATAATTCAATATTATTGCAGCCCCAGAGTTTGCTACTGGAAAGACCTACGTGTACAAATATGAGGCATTTCTCATGGGCGGCCTGCCTGAGGAGGGTCTGGCACGGGCTGGAGTGAAGATCCAGAGCAAAGTTTTGATCCATGCAGCGGCTGCCAACACCTTCATGCTGAAGGTAAAGACCATATAGTATTGATACACATTCAAAGTGATTAATAACGTGACAGATTTGTCTTATGTTCACATATCATTCAACCTGTCACTTTTTCCTTACAGCTTATTGACCCTGAAATCTTTGAGTACAGTGGTATCTGGCCCAAAGATGTTTTCATCCCAGCCACCAAGCTCACCTCAGCCCTGGCTGCTCAGCTCTTGACACCCATCAAGTTTGAGTACACCAACGGTCTTGTTGGTAAAGTGTTTGCACCGGCTGGCATCTCTGTGACTGTGCTGAACATCTACAGGGGAATCCTCAACATCTTCCAGCTGAACATCAAGAAGACTCACAACATCTATGAGCTGCAAGAGGTATAAATTACTCATTTTCATTCAAAGTTTCACTCACAAAATGCCACAACGCTAAAACGCTAAAACTGACAAACTATATTTTGACTTTTGTGAACTAGCCTGGAGCGCAGGGTGTGTGCAAGACCCACTATGTCATCAGTGAGGACACCAAGGCTGACCGCATTCTTCTGACCAAGACCAAGGACCTGAACCACTGTCAGGAGAGAATCATCAAGGACATCGGCTTGGCTTACACTGAGAAATGCTTTGAGTGTGAGGCTGTAAGTGCAATTTCTCTAACACTTCCTGTCCTCCAATACAGTCCACTATAGTTCAGGTGTGACAATATTGTGGGTCTGGTTGTTCATGCAGAGAGGAAAGACCCTGAAGGGAGCCGCTGCCTTTAACTACGTCATGAAGCCAGCAGCCACCGGCACTATCATCTTGGAAGCAACTGCTTCAGAGATGATTCAGTTCTCTCCTTTCAACATCTTGAATGGCGCTGCCCAAATGGAGGCTAAGTACGTTGTTTAAATTAAAAAGGAGAGAGCAATAATACTATCACAACCACTATCCACTGCACAAAATGTCACACATTCCAGATTAATTGAGTGCTTACATATATTCACAGGCAAATCCTGACCTTTTTGGAGATTGAGAGGGCCCCAGTGGAGCCCATCAGAGCAGAATATCTTCACCGTGGATCTCTGCAGTATGAGTTTGGCAGCGAGCTTCTCCAGACACCCATCCAGCTCTTGAGGATCAGCAACGCAGAGGCTCAGGTACTTCAGACAATGTTCCCTCTTTTACCAGATGTTTGCTGAATCCATCCTGTACCTACAAACCATAATACGGGAAACATTGTATTTTTGTATGTTTTTTTTGTCAGATTGTTGAGGTTCTGAACCACCTGGTGACCTATAATGTGGCCAAGGTTCATGAGGATGCCCCTCTGAAGTTTATTGAGCTCATCCAGCTGCTGCGTGTGGCCAGATTTGAGACTATTGAGGCTCTCTGGACTCAGTTCAAAGCTAGACCCGATCACAGGTAACTGCAACTTTCAATCAACGAAGGGCCATGAAATAAAAATGTTATAAATAATATAATAACACAGTATTTTCTATTTTCTCTTAGGCATTGGATCCTGAACGCTGTCCCTGCCATTGGTACTCACATTGCTCTAAGGTTCCTCAAGGAGAAGTTCTTGGCTCATGACCTGACTATTCCTGAAGCTGCTCAAGCTCTGGTGGCATCTGTGCAAATGGTGACAGCCGACCTGGAGGCCATCAAACTTGCTGAGGTAAGTCAAGGTTAAAAGTGGTCTTGTGTGTTTTCAACGATGTGAAAACATGGACAAGTAATCAGTTCTTTATTTTCACCTCTCCACAGGGTCTGGCTATGAACCACAGGATCCGAGAAAATGCAGTCCTGCGTGAGATCGCTATGCTGGGCTACGGCACTCTGGTTGCCAAATACTGTGCAGAGAACCCAACTTGCCCAGCTGAGTTTGTGAGGGTATGTATCATTTGTGCATGTGTCTGATATGATTAAATTCAGTTACAGCATTAGTGACATGAATGCTTTTCTGTTCTACCCACAGCCCATTCATGAACTCGCTGTTGAGGCTCTTGCCAGAGGTGATATTGAGGAGCTCACTATCGCTCTTAAAGTTCTGGGTAATGCTGGACATCCTGCTAGCCTTAAACCAATCATGAAGTTCCTGCCTGGCTTTGGAAGTGCTGCTGCCAATCTGCCACACAGAATTCACATTGATGCTGTTCTGGCCCTGAGGAACATCGCAAAGAAAGAGCCCAAGATGGTGAGACTAGATTTTCTGAATCCTTCTATTACTAAAAGTGAAATCACTTCAGACCTATCCTGTAATGTAGTTTTGTTTATAACACCCTTCTTTGTGAATTAGATCCAAGAAATGGCTGTTCAGCTGTTTATGGATAAGGATCTCCACCCAGAGCTCCGCATGGTTGCTGCTATTGTGCTGTTTGAGACTAAGCTGCCAATGGGTCTGGTGACCACTCTTGCTGATGCCCTCTTGAAAGAAAAAAATCTGCAGGTTGCTAGCTTTGTCTACTCTTACATGAAAGCCATGACCAAGAACACCATCCCTGACTTTGCTTCTGTGTAAGGACCTGAATAATATTCACATTTGCATTTAAAAAAAATTTTTAAACATGTTTGCACCTGCAATCTCATATATTCTAATGTTCTACTTTCAGTGCTGCAGCCTGCAATGTTGCTGTGAAGATCCTCAGCCCCAAATTTGACAGACTGAGCTACCGCTTCAGCAGAGCTCTCTATTTTGATGCCTACCACAGTAAGAGGATAACCGATGAATAATTTACCATTACAGATTACAGATTAAAACATGTGGTTTGAGGGTTCTTGACTTCTTCCTGCAGGCCCCTGGATGATGGGTGCTGCTGCCAGTGCCTTCTACATTAACGAAGCTGCAACTGTTTTGCCAAGAGCCATTGTGGCCAAAGCTCGCACCTACCTGGCCGGAGTTTATGCTGATGTCCTTGAGGTGTGATGATCACGTCTTGTATGGCTAGTTTAAATAATGAAAGACTTGTCAATGTCTTAAGAAGACTTCATTTTGTAAGAGCTATACTATAGCTATGATATACTGATATATACTAATCTAATAATATGTCTATAGTATATTACACAAGTTATGTTTTCTCCTTTTGTTTAGTTTGGAGTAAGAACTGAGGGAGTTCAGGAGGCCCTTCTGAAAATCCATGAGGCTCCTGAGAATGCTGACAGGCTCACCAAGATGAAACAAGTCATGAAGGCTGTAAGTACAAGGGATGACTCCAATGCTAAAACTACTTCCTTTTAACAATAATCAAAGTTCATTTTGTTTTGTAAAAGCTACAATGCATAATTTCATTAACTGTTGTCTTCCTAACAGCTTTCTGAGTGGAGGGCTCACCCTTCAGGCAAGCCCCTGGCCTCCATGTATGTGAAATTCTTCGGACAGGAAATTGCCTTTGCCAACATTGACAAGGCTATTGTTGATCAGATTATTGAGGTACAGCATCTCTTACTGTTACACACATTATGACCTTGAAATAATCATTATATTTTAAAGTGAAAAGCTGTTGTCTCATGAGCTATTTTGTGTTTACAGGTGGCCACCGGCCCTGCAGTTTATGCTCAAGGCAGGAAGGCTTTGGATGCTCTGTTGTCTGGTTTCACACTGCATTATGCTAAACCCATGCTGGTCGCTGAGATTCGTCGCATCCTTCCCACTGCTGTTGGTCTGCCCATGGAGCTGAGTTTCTATACTGCTGCTGTGGCTGCTGCATCTGTTGAATGTAAGTACCACTGGTGTATCTTAACTGAGCTGAAATATTTATTAATAATGATACTAAAAATGAAATATTGATTGGAACTGATACTAAAAATTTGTTGTTTTTCATAGTCCAAGCCACCGTGACACCACCTCTGCCTGAAAATTTCCATGCTGCCCAGCTTTTGAAGTCTGACATTAACATGAGAGCTGCAATTGCTCCAAGGTAAACTGGACATATCTTACTTGAATAAGCTTCTTCTCATTCGTTTACCAAAATCTGTACTGTTGTCAAAAACAAAAACAAATATCATCATTCAAGGAGATCATCCTTCAAAGTCTGTATTTTCTGTCCATTGCAGTGTTTCTATGCACACCTATGCAGTTATGGGAGTGAACACTGCGTTCATCCAGGCCGCCCTGGTGTCAAGAGCCAGAGTTCACACAATTGTTCCTGCAAAGATGGAAGCAAGAATTGACATGATTAAGGGCAACTTCAAACTCCAGTTCCTGCCTGTTCAGGGCATCGATAAGATCGCATCTGCACTGTATGTACCTTTCCTTCTCCCAAGGTAAAATGTATCATCCAGTTTTGAGATTTTGCTTTCTTAAAACAATTTTTTCCTTTCTCCAACAGTGTTGAGACTTTTGCTATTGCAACAAATGTGGAAGACCTCACAGCTGCCAAAATCACACCAATGATTCCAGCTGAGGCTGCAGTACAGCTGTCAAGGGAGATTTTCTCTTCAAAGGCTTCTAGGTTGGCATCCACTCTGGCTGGTGGCATGGTGAGTTTGATTGACTGACAGCCTTTTCCAACACTAAATCCTACACTCTTCCAAAATAACATGGTGATCTTTGTTGTGGTTTTTCAGTCATCATCATCTGAAATCATTTCTGTTGACCTGCCAAGAAAACTTGCCAACAGCCTTAAAGTACCCAAAGCCTTCAAAAAGAAAATGTGTGCTGCAATTGAAACCTTTGGAATAAAGGCATGCACAGAGATTGAGTCTCGCAATGCCGCCTTCATCAGAGACTGCCCGCTCTATGCCATAATTGGAAAACATGCTGTCATAGTTGAGGTTGCTCCAGGCAAGTGGAATGGATTAAATTACTGATAAAAGTAATCGTATAAGAAATTCCTAAAAAGAAATGTATCATTTTATTTATTTAATTGCAGCTGCTGGACCAGTCATCGAGAAGATTGAAGTTGAGATTCAGGTTGGAGATAAAGCAGCAGAAAAGATCATCAAAGTGATTAACCTGAGCGAGGAAGAGGAAATGTTCGAGGACAAGAACGTCCTGATGAAACTCAAGAATATCTTGGTTCCTGGTCTGAAGAACAGAACAGCAACTTCCTCCAGCTCCAGCTCCAGCAGCTCTCACTCCAGCAGCTCTCGTTCAAGCATCTCCTCCTCTGCATCATCCAAGTCTTCCTCCAGCTCCTCCTCTCGCCGCAAGAGCAAAATGGTCGACTTTGACACCCCCATCACCAAGACATCAAAGAGATTGAGCACCCGCTCCAGCAGCTCCTCCAGCAGCCGATCAAGCCTGCGTTCAAGAAGCTCCTCCAGCAGTGCTTCAAGCAGCCGTTCATCAGTCCGTTCCAGCAGCCGCTCTTCCAGCTCCAGCTCCAGCTCCTCCAGGTCCAGCTCCCTGTCTAAGGTGAGATACAACTTCATTGCTGACATGGAAACACAGTGGAATTAAAGTATGTACAGGAATTAATCTACAAATTTTTCTGTTGCAGCAAGAACTGTATGACATGTCGTTTACCAAGAACCACATCCACCAGGTAATTTTGTGTTGTAAAGAGCATGACACAGCCACACCATGTTCTCCGTTTGAGCAGGCTAAATGTATTATTTCTCTGTTTGCAGCATGCCATCTCCTCAGCCCGTACCAACAGCAAGAGCAGTGCCTACAGCTTTGAAGCCATTTACAATAAGGTAAGTCATTAAACCACAGCATTTACAGTATTATGTGGGGAAAAAAATCTAAACTTTCATTAACATCAATCTCTGGTTTGCACATTCAGGCCAAGTACCTTGCTAACGCTGTCACTCCTGCTGTGACTGTTCTCATCCGTGCTGTGAGAGCCGACCACAAGGTTCAGGGATACCAGATCGCAGCTTACTTTGACAAAACCACTGCCAGACTGCAGGTCATCTTTGCTAACCTGGCTGAGAATGACCACTGGAGAATCTGTGCTGATGGTATGATGCTGAGCAACCACAAGCTGATGGTAAAAACTTTGATTTTTGTGACATGAATTGAGATGGAAATATGATTAAAATTTCTGCGCTTGAGATTTAACTCCGATTTAAATTTCTCTTAGGCCAAGATTGCCTGGGGCATTGAATGCAAGCAATACGAGACTGAGATCATAGCTGAAACTGGTCTTGTGGGTCAAGAGCCTGCTGTCCGCCTGAAGGTCACCTGGGACAAACTTCCAAAGAGCATGAAGCACTATGCAAAGCAGTAATGTCACAAACTAATACACATTTTCAAATATTTTTGTCTAAGTAATCAATCACTGTGCATCGTAATCACTGAGTTTATTGAAAATGCAACAGTTTGATCTTAATAGATATTTTAGATATGGCAAGGTGTGGTAATTCATTACTTTCTTTTGCATTACTTTATTTTCCTACTCACCTAACAGGTGGACATTTAAATTAACATCTATTTAAAATGAATAAAAATAACCATAACTTTGTATCTGTCCAGGATCTCTGAGTACATTTCCCGTATTGCTCATGAAGCCGGAGTGAGCCTGGCAAAGGTCAAGAATATTCATAATCAGATCAAACTGACTGTGGCTGTTGCTTCTGAGACAACCCTGAATGTTGTGCTGAAGACACCAAAGGTGTGGTTTTATTGCCCATTATTATTAATACACAGAAAATGTCATACCTCACTCAAACCGTATATGTGCTCTCTGTTTTAATTTGATATTGCAGAGGACCATTTATAAACTTGGAGTGGGTCTGCCTATTTCACTGCCACTTGGAGACACTGCTGCTGAGCTGCAAACATACCAGGACAACTGGGCTGAGAAGATCTCCTACATGGTCACCAAGGCTCATGCAGGTGAAAACATTTAAAGGAGCAGGTTTCATGTTTTTCATAGCTGAATTTTGAAACAGATCTGCACATAGCTAACTCTTTGATTTTTTTTTTTCCAGCTGAGTGCACCATGATCAAAGACACCCTAATCACATTCAACAACAGGAAATACAAGAATGAAATGCCCCACTCTTGCTACCAGGTTCTGGCTCAGGATTGCACCTCAGAACTCAAATTCATAGTTCTGTTGAAAAAGGACCAAACACTGGAACAGCAACAGATCAATGTGAAGATTGCAAACATGTAAGAACAACCAGTATTTATATCTAAATCGTGAGAACTACCCATAAAAAGATAAAGCACAATTCTAATTCTAATTTTAATAAAATTTTTCAACAGTGATATCAACATGTATCCAAAGGACAACATTGTCATGGTGAAGATCAATGGAGTAGAAATCCCCATCAACAACCTGCCATATCAGCATCCCACAGGTTTTCTGTTTTATTAAATCAAATCGAGCTGTCAACATAGATGATTCAGTTTGTTGAAAGTTAAAAATCACATAATTATACTTGTTTGCATTCATTTTAGGCAAAATTCAGATCAGACAGAAAGGAGAGGGCATCGCTCTCCACGCTCCCAGCCATGGTCTTCAGGAGGTCTACTTTGATCTGAACGCACTGAAGGTGAAACAATAAAACTTGCTTGTGTGACTTTTCTAGATTTAAACTT
The DNA here is from genome assembly GCF_002260705.1 of Seriola dumerili. Taxonomy (NCBI): domain Eukaryota; kingdom Metazoa; phylum Chordata; class Actinopteri; order Carangiformes; family Carangidae; genus Seriola; species Seriola dumerili. Next base: position 2,391,188 of record NW_019174257.1, on the reverse strand, counting down.
TTATTAATGTGCATAATGGTAATGGCGCAGTTAAAACGCAGTCCCACAAACACTCAACTGTTTGAGTTTTTCTTCAGGTTAAAGTTGTGGACTGGATGAGAGGACAGACTTGTGGACTGTGTGGAAAGGCTGATGGGGAAATCAGACAGGAGTACCGCACACCCAACGAACGCGTGTCCAAGAACGCAATCAGCTACGCTCATTCCTGGGTTCTGCCTGGAAAGAGCTGCCGTGATGCCTCTGGTAATACTGACAGTCAATCATTTATACTCAGGATGCAGAAATGCAGTACATAAAAGAAATTTACATGATAATTACAAACAACAACAAAATAACAGACTTTAATTAGATGATAGAAAAAAACAGACACAATGAATATCAGGCTTCGGTTTCAACTCAAGACTGCCATAGGTAAAAATATGTACAGGTGCATATCAATAAATTAGAATATCATGGAAAAGTTAATTTATTTCAGTAATTTAATACAAAAAGTGAAACTCGTATATTATATAGATTCATTACACACAGAGTGAAATATTTCAAGCGTTTATTTTAATTTATTTTAATTTTGATGATTATGGCTTACAGCTAATGAAAACCCAAAATTCAGTATCTCAGAAAATTAGAATATTGTGAAAAAGTTCAAAATTGTAGACTCACGGTATCACAGTCTAATCAGCTAATTAACTCAAAACACCTGCAAAGGTTTCCTGAGCCTTTAAATGGTCTCTCAGTCTGGTTCAGTAGGCTACACAATCATGGGGAAGGATGCTGACTTGACAGTTGTCCAGGAGACAGTCATTGACACCCCCCACAAGGAGGGTAAGCCACAAAAGGTCATTGCTAAAGAAGCTGGCTGTATCCAAGCATATTCATAGAAAGTTGAGTGGAAGGAAAAAGTGTGGTAGAAAAAGGTGCACAAGCAACAGGGATAACCGCAGCCTTGAGAGGATTGTGAAGCAAAGGCCATTCAAGAATTTGGGGGAGATTCACAAGGAGTGGACTGAGGCTGGAGTCAGTGCATCAAGAGCCGCCACGCACAGACGTATTCAGGACATGGGCTACAACTGTTGCATTCCTCGTGTCAAGCCACTCCTGAACCAGAGACAATGTCAGAAGCATCTTACTTGTGCCAAGGAAAAAGGACTGGACTGTTGCCAGTGGGTCCAAAGTCCTCTTTTCAGATGAAAGTAAATTTTGCATTTCATTTGGAAATCAAAGTCCCAGAGTCTGAAGGAAGAACGGAGAGGCACAGAATCCAAGTTGCTTAAAGTCCAGTGTGAAGTTTCCACAGTCAGTGATGATTTTGGGAGCCATGTCATCTGCTGGTGTTGGTCCACTGTGTTTTATCAAGTCCAAAGTCAGCGCAGCCGTGTACCAGGAAATTTTTAGAGCACTTCATGTTTCCTTCTGCTGACAAGCTTCATGGAGATGCTGATTTCATTTTCCAGCAGGACTTGGCACCTGCTGGAAAATAAAGGCTTGAAATATTTCACTAATTTTTCTCCCTTTTCCAGAGTGTTACATGAACCTTGAGTCTGTGAAGCTGGAGAAGCAGATGATCCTCCATGGTCAGGAGTCCAAATGCTACTCTGTTGAGCCTGTGCTGCGCTGCCTGCCCGGCTGCATACCAGTGAGGACCACCTCTGTCAGCGTTGGCTTCCACTGCCTGCCTGCTGGTGAGTCTGCAAGAACTCACACCTGGTTCACAAAACTGAGTTACAGCACATCTACTTGGAGCCTAACTGCTTTATTCTCTCCACTGTTGCAGACTCTAACCTGAACCGCTCTGAGGGTCTGAGCAACATCTATCAGAAGAGCTCTGACCTACAGGAAACAACAGAAGCTCATGTGGCATGTCGCTGCACTGCTCAGTGCGCGTAATCTCATTACCTTCAGTCATATTATGTTTTATTCTTAATTTGTCTGTTTGAACCATAAATGTAAATAAACTACACAAGCATGTGAAGTAATTGTTGTCTGAAATTTATTTCAAATGCAGCTGCTATATACGAAAAAAAAAACCACTGAAAACTGAGTCCTTTAAAAGATCATTCATCCATCAAACTCATTATCACACATGTTGGAATGAAACATCCCTAATAAATAAATAAATAAATAGGAAATATTTTAAACCAACAGGCATGACCTCATGTCCTCAAAAAAGTAGAAAATGAAAGCTCATCTTTCAGCAACACACTTCCTCCACAGTCTTGTTAAATGAAAACACCACTTCAATGTCAAACTTTCTTTTTTGCAATCTTTGGTGACAGAGTCACTTAACTCTAAACTATGAAGTCATGATAACCCTGCCTGGATGCAGCTCTGTATGACAAAATATGATAGCCTACTAGTTTCCCAAACAATTATCATTAAAAAGTTCACAGATCCTCTCTTTTCTATCCAGCTCTTCATATCTTCCAGTGACCTCAGTGCTCAAAAAAGCCCATCTGTACTTTTGGTTCCCACACAACAAGTCTTTAAGTCTTTAAATCTTGTTTTAATTCTACATAAATATCACATGATGTCAGACTTCTGGGCTCACTTTGCCACAGCCTTTGCTCAACAGTTCTTTTCAACCACTCAATGTTGTTACACTGTTGTGTGAGCCAGAGATTAGACAAACCACAGTCATCTAGTTTTGGTTTAACCTGCAAGACCCATGGTGACGCATATACAGCCATATTATTCAGGCTGAACAAATAGTTGTAAACTATCCAACTGCTAATGATTATCCAACTATTGGCCTCCCCAAGCAGCCAATAATTTTATTTTTAACTGCAGTATCTTCCCAGCTCCCCATAAACAGTATTGGGTCATTGCAGTCATTTTAACCTTTAAGATGTACTTTAAGGAATTTGAGGAGTAGTTTTTCCAAATATCTAATTTTTCAAACCCCTACACACATGCATACAACATGACTGGTGTAACTAACTTATCAAAAATCAAACATCTAGTGTAATATTTACAGGTAAATCAGGTTTTCTACATTTACAGAAAATGGAAAACACTGCACAGGAGACCTGCTTATGCAGCTTCTCGATGGCAATCTGAAATGAACCATTATAATTCATAATGACACCCAGATATTTAAAGCATTAAACAGTCTCTAAATTTTCTCCACTGCATACAAACCTTTGTTTGTAACTGCTTGGGATTGCTTTCTGCAACACTTCTATTGTAGAATACATAATAATTGTATTACATGTAATTTTATTACTTGTAATAAATCATAAGAATAAGCCAGATATAACTATCTATTGTCATATTAACAGGCTGACAGCCATTCTGTAGTAGATAGTCCTCTTGGTCATCATTACTGTGTTGTCAATATATATCTGTCATATGACAGCAAATATTTCAGGAGTGGTTGTGGTTTAAAATTAGAGAACGACTACAGTACTACAAAGTACTAAAGTACTACAATATACTCGTGTTCAACAGAACACTGAAGTCAGACTATTAGCTAGTTATTAAAAGCTATGTCTGATTGTTAAATATGAATATACAGCCAGCAGCCAGTTAGATCTGCCTAAATCTAAGTGTTAAAATGACACATTTCAGTTTCTGTAGGGATTACAAAGAGGTTTAGTGAACTTTTGCTACAGGTTGCTTTTGCTATGGGCTATTTTGCATTTGGGTGGAGCGGTTTCTAGTCTATGCACTAAGCTAATTAGCTAACCAGCTGCTAGATTTATAGCTTCATATTCACAAACATGAGGGTAGTATTGATTTTATCATCTCACTCTCAGCAAGAAAAGAAAGAGTCAATTAGCCTAATGTAGCATGAAGACTGGAAGCAGAGGGAAGCCTACCAGCACCTGTAAAGCTCAGTAAATTACATATAAAGACAATTTATGGTTTTATGGTAAGTTATGTGGCGTAAGGGTTTCTTAACAAATGAGAATTTATGCATATGAAGACCTTACTCACAATCTATCTATCTATCTATCTATCTATCTATCTATCACTTTGAAATAAATTTGTATTTAAAATGACAATAAATGAGGTGGCCTTTATAATCGGACAGCAGTTGGAGTCATAGTCAAAGTACTTATCCTGTATATCTGAGGATGTCCAAAAAGCAAAGTTGCAGATCCATTATGTGGCAAAAACAGAAGAAAAGTCTGTCTTTGCAGCCTTATCAGAATTACTATCTGAGAAAATGCATTAATTGGTTTGAGGGAATTTGAATAATTTCAAATGTATTTGTGAGTTAGTCCATGGGTCAGACCAGATGTCGGTACCACTCAAGGTGGCAAAGGTTACTTATAATTTTTTGAAAACATCCATGTATGTAGATAATATTTTGGTATGATAACCCCTACCCTTAGAGTAATCAGCTAATGAAGTTAACCTCCCCCTATAAAAAATTGCATTTTAGACGCTGGTGCATATCTTGGTTTAGGGTAATGTTCAAGATATTTTTCAATGTTTAAAAATATTTTTAAAGGGAACACTCTAAGCTTTCATTCAAGCCCTGTTGTGAATCTTAAAGTACAGTGGTCACTCAAGCGCTTCAAACTCACACACATTTTCCCACAATTTTCGCCTAAATCATATACTTTCTTTGAGTCCTGTGACATCAAGGAACATCAGAGACACAAAACAAAAAGATTGGAATACTCACAGGACTCCAAGGATTCAGGAAATGTATAATATACCTATATCATTTCATTTTGAGACATGATTGCAGGCCTTAAATTTGAAGAATGACTGTGTTAGAAGACCTGCAGTAACCAAAAATTACCGGATGATCCAGAACTTAGGGAGTCAGATGATGAAAGAGATGATCAGTTTGATGAGTAACACAGTGTAATGATTCTGATGGTATTTATGTAATAGTAATATTAGTAGTAGTAGTATACCTTGTGTGGTGATTCAGGACCTGGTTACCCTTGTTAATGCTGTCTAAGTGCACACAAAGCTGGATACCAGTAACATTAACGATAATATATCCCACATTGACCAAGTTTATACAAATGTCAATGTTGTTCATAGTTGTTCATAATTGTTAACTCACTGTGGTATAACTTATTATGCTGGATTTTCATTGTCTATTGGAAGAAATGCATAAAGACAAGTCTGTGACCTAACTGACTTTGGTCTGGTTACTTTCTGAGTAAAACTGCCCTTCTAATATAAGGTATATAAGGTTATTATACATTTCCTGAATCCTTGGAGAATCCTTGGAGAATTGTGTGTTTTGTGTCTCTGATGTTCCCTGATGTCACAGGACTAAAAGAAAGTATATGATTTAGGTGAAAAGTTTGGAAAAATGTGTGTGATTAAAAGTTTGAAGAGCTCCAGTGAACTCTGTATCTGTCATAAAGATTCACAACAGGGCTTGAATGAAAGCTTAGAGTGTCCCCTTTAAAATGATACCAAACACAATATTATTTAATATTGACAAATATCCTGAACATGAGCTAAGATATGCACCAGCATCTAAAATACACTTTTTCTAAGGGGGAAGTTAACTTCAACAGCTGATAACTCTAATACAGCTGTGTCTCAGGAAGGGTTATCATGCTAAAATATCATCTACAGACATGGATTCTTTCAAAAATTATAAGTAACCTTTGCCACCTTGAGTGGTACCAACAAGTGAAATTTTGGCCTCTGGCCCATGGACTAAGTATGCAGCACTAAATTATAATATCAGCGCTCTTCAGTGTTGTTGTTGAGGTCCTGTTTTGTAGAGGGTTAATGTGTCAAAATCTAGTTGAAATACTTTTATTATTTCACTAGAATTTGTAATAACATGGTGTACATTCCTAAATAAATTTAGAACAACATGGAGCCACATACTCCAGCACAAATGTACTGATTGGTATCTAGACAAACCATAATGAAGCTGCATTGTGTGCCCTGTTCAGTATGTGCCAGGTACTTGAGGTCAACAGAGTATAAAGCACAGAGAATGAGAGGGACAGTGTGTCAGTGAAAATGACAACCAGTTATAGGGTACTGCATCATTAATTGATTTTGTTTTATAATTCCAGATGTGTACCACACAGTATATTAAAGTAATGGTGCCGCATTGTAGAGCAACTAAATCACCATTTGTATATGTCAAATATAACCAAACAATTAAAATCTTTAAACTGAAGCATTGCTGCTGAAATGTTGCAACTACCTTATCCATCTAACTTAAGATGAGAAACTTCCAGGAATGACCCAATATAGTACATAAAGAATTTTTCCGTCAGAAAGAATGAAATAAGTCGGTGATTGGAGAGGTATGGCCATTGTATTATTTGTTGTGTAGAGTTCCAGTGGGCAAAAAAGCTTCTGAACAAGCTTGTATGCAAAAACAACTATTTAATTTATAGAAATGTGGATGGCTGTAGGTGGCAGTAGGAGGTGATTTATTTAATTTATAAACTGTATATGCAGCTTAATTACTTCTTAGAATCAAGTTATTATCAAGACTTTTCGATAATTTGCATCATATGTTGCTGTTGTGGGTTTTAACCAGCATTATTCAGTGTTAGAGCCATTCATACAAAAGTATATCTAGTATATACAAAAGTATATCTAGTATATTTTCAAATTGATATTCTGTATTATTTTATCAATAAATAATAAAAGACAGAACATTGACAGGTTTTACTGAAGCAATTGTTGACTACATTATATGCTTGGAATCTATAACTTAAGTGATCATTTTCAAGAAATGGACAGAGCCACACCAACAACCAGAAAATTAACACTTTCTGTAAATCTATGATAACAATGGTCACTTCATTTCACAATGAAATAGAACTTAATATTTCACTGTGAAATGTCATGACATCAGTGGCCACCCTGACCACAACAAATAAAGTGAGCAAACAGCGATAGTCATGCTGCCCTCTTGTGTGAACTTTGAAACTGTATGTCAACAATATAATGGAGAGATGCCACAAACATTCAAGGCAGTCACAAAATTTTTAATTAATACAGAAATAAAGTGTGAATGTAAATTCTGTTCAGTTAAATTAATTAATTCAAAGACTTTGGATCTTATAACCCTTAGGTCAAAGAAAACCCAAATCTTCCTTGAAGTTTTGAGGAAAAGGTAGATTTTTCCAACAATTTTCAACAATATAAGAGAACATAAAGCAACGGCCAGCAGTTTTAATACTTTAAACGAAAGTATGGATTGTTGTGGGATAACAGGGTTTTGTTTTAATATATGCATGTAAAATTAATTCACAGTAAACGCTTTAAAACATGATACCTGACTTTGACTTGGCATATTTGAGGAGAACAAGGTCAGGTGAACCTAACTTTTCATCCACTGATACACACCCTGTCACCCTACCCAACCCAATACAGTGTATGAAACATCAAACATGGCAGGGTTCATATAATACTTTCCTTGTTGGACTTTAATCAGCACAAAATTTCCCTTTAAATAGGTTGCCTATCACTCAGGCATTTACATCTCCATTCAGCTATGAGAGCAGTTGTCCTGGCCCTGACTCTGGCCCTTGTGGGTGAGTAGGATTTCTGTTTTCTGAATCTTTTCTACTTTTTAAAATGCAGTTTTGATCGCAATTTTAGAAATGATTGATGTTTTTTTTCATTGGCTGTTTTGAACTTATGCACTCTATGTGGTCATTTTTAAAGAAGAAATGTTGAATACTGTTTATAACCTTGTGCCTTGACATTCAGGGATTTTTTGGTTTTACTTGTCTTTTGTCTTTGTTTGTATTTTATTTTAGTTAATGGTGCAGCTGCCCCTCAGTTTTACTGTACCAATTTAAACTGCAAGCAAAGTGAAATCAAATTGATGTTTGTTCTGGTTAAATCTTGATCTAATATGTTGAAATACCCTAAAATTAGTAAAAGTAGTAAAAGAAGTATGATTTTCTTAACATTATTTACATCTAATGGAAATGACTTTTGTTCATTCTAAATAGGCACCTGTAGCAAACAACATTCTGTATATGTATGTTTCAATGCAAACTAACTGGTTGCTGTTTCAAGTGTTTTTCAAAGCCATTTTATAATCTGAGAATTTGCTATATTATAATATACAGGCTAATGTAATGTAATATAGCAGCTTTAAAAAAAAAAAAGGTAAAACGTTAAAAACTAGATTTAATGGTTTTACTTTAGTATTACTTTATTATTTATTGCTATTAATCATTCATGTTATTAATTATAACTTCATTATTCATTTCTTTTTTCATTTTAGCGGGTCAACCACATAGCTTGGGTAAGTTCAGTACTTTATTATAATCTTAACAAACAGTTCTCATTTTTCCAAAGAATATATGGACACTGAAAAGTAACCAGAAACACAATGGTGCAACACAGCTTAAGTTAAATGAAAGTGAATGATCCAAGTAAAATAAATGTTTTTTTCCCAATTTGTGGTTCATATGATGTCATAAATGACTCTTATAGTTTTGGATATAATGTAGAATACCTCTCACTGAATGAAATTGTGCTTTCAGCTCCTGATTTTGCTGCTGGTAAGACCTACGTGTACAAATATGAGGCATTTCTCCTGGGCGGTTTGCCAGAGGAAGGTTTGGCAAAAGCTGGAGTCAAAGTCAGCAGCAAAGTTCTCATCAGTGCCGCAGCCCAAAATATCTACATGCTGAAGGTAAAGATCAAAATCATGTGAAAGCAACAGTTTTTTTACTTCTAAAATGCAAATTGCCCTGTAATAAATCATATTTTTACACTGTAGCTTGTGGAACCTGAGCTCTTTGAGTACAGTGGCATCTGGCCTAAGGATCCTTTAATCCCAGCAACCAAGCTGACCTCAGCACTGGCAGCTCAGCTCATGGCTCCCATCAAGTTTGAGTATGCCAACGGTGTTGTGGGAAAAATGTTCGCCCCAGAGGGAACCTCCACACTGGTGCTGAACATCTACAGAGGTATCCTGAATGTCCTTCAGCTGAACATCAAGAAGACACAGAATGTCTACGAGTTGCAGGAGGTTTGTTAAAGATCCTACTGGTTATAAATCCATTACAGGAAGTTGAATCTCTCTAATCAACATATGCTCTTCTCATTAGGCTGGAACTCAGGGTGTGTGCAAGACCCTCTATGCCATCACTGAGGACGAAAAGGCTGAACGCATCCTTTTGACAAAGACCAGGGACCTGAACCACTGTCAGGAGAAGGTCATGCTGGACTTGGGGATGGCATACACTGAGAAATGTGCAAAGTGCCAGCAGGTAGGTTCACACTCAATTTGTATAATGCGTACATTCATGAAAGTAGAAAATGTTCAATCAAGCAACTGTGTGCTTCATCTTACCAGGACTCAAAGAACCTTAGAGGAGCTACAGCATACAATTACATCTTGAAGCCAGTCGGTAGTGGCATCCTAATCCTGGAGGCAGCCGTCACTGAGTTGATCCAGTTCTCACCTTTCACTGAGATGAACGGAGCTGCTCAGATGGAGACCAAGTATGTTAAAATATACTGAGGAATGTTATAATGGTAGTGTTTGGATTTGACCGAGCTGCAGATTAATTGTTTTTCATATTACTTTCAAGACAATCCTTGGTATTCCTTGAGGTTCAAAGGGCCCCTATTGTACCCATCGAGGCTCAGTATCTTCACCGTGGATCTCTCAAGTATGAGTTCTCCACTGAACTTCTTCAGACACCCATTCAGCTCATCAAGATCACCAATGCACAGGCCCAGGTGCATTATCTCTTTAAAAGATCAGTAAAGTTATGAATAAAAATTTGTGAATCTCTGTCACATTTATTGACTTCAACTCTATTCCTGTGTTCTCAGATTGTGGAGATTCTTAATCATCTGGTCACCCACAACATGGTGAGAGTCCATGAGGATGCTCCTCTGAAGTTTTTGGAGCTCATTCAGGTCCTCCGTGCAGCCCACTTTGAAGACCTGGAAATGCTCTGGAGCCAATACAGAAACAGACCTGCCTACAGGTGATGTTTTAGGGTTTGAACATTTGAAAAAGATATTTGAAAAATATGTTTACAGGTTCGCTCACTTCATTTTCCTCTTTCAGACAGTGGATTTTGGATGCCATCCCTGTTATTGGAACACCTGCTGCTCTGAGATTCATCAAGGAGAAATTCCTAGCTGATGAGCTGACTGTTGCTGAAACAGCTCAGGCTTTGATTGCATCTGTTCACATGGCAACAGCAAACACTGAGAACATCAAGCTGATCGAGGTGGGTAAATCAAATAGTAAGTTATTTTGTTGGTAATACGAATGGAGGTATGAAACATTTCTGATTGTTGCTCTTTTTTAGACCTTGGCAGTCAACAGTAAAGTACTTGAGAACCCAGTTCTGCGGGAGATTGTCCTCCTTGGCTACGGTACCATGATTTCCAAGTATTGTGCTGAGAAGGCTGTGTGCCCTGTTGAACTCATCAAGGTGATGTAACCTTGTTCTTTTCATATTACTTCAAAGTCCTCTGCCCATTTCTGGATGAGAAAAGGGGATCTTAATTTCTCATTTTCTCCCACAGCCCATCCAGGAGCTCCTTGCAGAGGCTGTCGCTAAGGATGACACCCCAGAAATCATCCTTTTGCTGAAGGTTTTGGGTAACGCTGGTCATCCTTCTAGCCTTAAGCCGATAACAAAGATCCTGCCCATACATGGAACTGCAGCTGCAACTCTGCAGATGAGAGTCCATGCCGATGCCATCATGGCCTTGAGGAACATTGCAAAGAAGGAGCCCAGAATGGTGAATTCTCAACACCAAAGAGTATTTCAAACAAATTTTCTGAAAAAAATCCATATTGAGTTAGCTTTCTCTTGAAAATTAGATCCAGGAATTGGCTCTACAGCTCTACATGGACAAGGCTCTTCACCCAGAGCTTCGTATGCTTGCATGCATTGTGCTGTTTGAGACAAGGCCTCCAATGGGTTTGGTGACAACTCTTGCCAACATTGTGAAGACAGAGGAGAATCTGCAGGTGGCAAGCTTCACTTACTCTCATATGAAGTCCCTGACCAGAAGCACAGCCGCTATCCATGCCTCAGTGTAAGAGCACTCTCTGATCCCGATTCATCATCAAGTCTTATCTGCATGAACTGATCTATATTTACCCAAGCTCTTTTATGCTCTCTATGCAGTGCCGCAGCTTGCAACGTCGCTGTCAAAATCTTAAGCCCAAGGCTGGACAGACTGAGCTTCCGTTTCAGCAAAGCCATCCACATGGACATCTATAACAGTAAGACACAACAATGTATCACATCTGGTTTAAGTTACCTCAAGTTTCTTTTTGTCAATAGTATCATCTAACGTCATCTCATCAAACCCAAACGACTGCGAGTTCTACCAGTGCTTGCACCACAATTGGATACATTTTTTGATCGGATGTCTGTATTTATCTAAAAAATAGAAATAGAAAAAATTTTGTTAGTGTTTAACTGCTAACTAATTTTAACTCACTTTTTTTATCTGGCTTTTTATTTCGTTGTTATAAGTAACTTTTACGCACTTTTATCTGCCTGTCAGTGGCGGTATATATAAATCTTAAACATGGCTACACACAACTACAACATTCAATGCTTAGGAAATAATTTACAAAAGAAGGGTGAATTTTTATCAATACAATTCCTCCTGGCTTACACACAAGAAGATGGTCAAAATATTGGTTTTTCATACTTTATATGTATTACAATTCACCTTTTTTTCTTGTGTGCATTAGTCTCGAATTGTTTTTACTGTTCATATTTGTTCTGTGTTATTATCAGCTTGTCAGTTGCCATCTGTAAAGCATGTTGAATTGACGGTAACAGACTATTTGACACTCTTTGTCAGGTCCTTTGATGCTTGGTGCTGCTGCCAGTGCTTTCTACATCAATGATGCTGCGACTATTCTGCCCAGATCTATTGTGGCTAAGACTAGTGCCTACCTTGCAGGAGCTGCTGCTGATGTTCTGGAGGTAAAGGGAAAAGAAAACATATCTCTTAAGACATTCAATCACTAATTAGAAAGTAATTGTTCAAACATGCTGACTTTTTCCTAGGTTGGAGTAAGAACTGAGGGACTCCAAGAGGCTATTCTGAAAAACCATGCCATTATTGACAGTGCTGACAGGATCACCAAGATGAAGCGTGTCATTAAGGCTGTAAGCAATAAAACCCCATCAAGTAACAAATACAAGAGTAGAAAATCATACAATGTCACCTCATGGTTTCCTCTGTCCACAGCTCTCTCAGTGGAAGTCTCTGCCCAACAGGAAGCCTCTGGCTTCTGTCTATGTCAAGTTCTTTGGACAAGAAATTGCCTTTGCCAACATTGACAAAGCCTTCATTGATCAGGCCATTGCGGTATGATTCAAATGACAATGTCTCAAAACTTCAAGGACAATTTCATTCAACATTGCGTCACAATTTTGCACTACACAAATTCTCTACTCACAAAATTATTCTCCTACAGCTCGCTACTGCACCATCTGTTCAGGCATTTGGTAGGAACACTATCAAGGCTCTGCTGTCTGGTGCCTCCTACCACTTTGCTAAGCCTCTGCTGGCTACTGAGGTGCGGCGCATCCTGCCTACTGCTGCTGGTCTTCCAATGGAGCTCAGTCTCTACACTGCTGCTGTGGCTGCCGCAGCTGTTCACAGTAAATAGAAGCTACAAAACATCAGTTTAGATTGTTACAGGTCCGACCTATCCCAGTTGAATAGTCCACCTTAAGCCAATCAAAAAAGGTGTTGATTCGCCTTCGAAAGTACTTTTGAAAGCAGTCATTTGTAATAGCCCAATACTGTTAACAATTGAAAATACCTTAATGATATCTTACAAAACCCCATTATATAATGTATACCAAATAAATTGTTTGCAATCCTTAAAAAGAAAAAGAAAAATTACCTTTCCAAAGAAAAATGAAAACAGTGCGTTAGGCTTTCATAAAAATAGCATTAAAGCACTGGTGAGATGTTGTATATAATATCACCTACTTAAGAATTTTAAAAGTATTATGCTAAGAGGTGATATATTGATTTATTTGTTTTCTTAGTCAAGGCCACCACAACCCCAACTCTGCCTGAAAACTTCCATATTGCTCACCTTCTGAAGACAGACATGCAGCTTGAGACTGAGATCAGACCAAGGTAGGTACAACATCTAAAACTACAAGGTGCAACATCTAAAACTACAATAAAAAATGAGCAGAAAAATTATGACATCATGAAATGTTATATACAAATGTCTACTCCTTCTAGCATTGCTGTGAACACATTTGCTGTGATGGGGGTAAACACTGCCATACTCCAGGCTGCTCTGCTATCAAGAGCCAAGCTCAACTCAATTTTGCCCGCCAAAATTGCTGCAAGACTTGACATCAACGAGGGCTACTTTAAGATTGAAGCTCTGCCTGTTTCTGTACCTGAACACATTGCAGCTGTGCAGTAAGCCTAATGTTTTTAACTCATCGTGTACCCTCAAAAATATTAAACTTCTGTCACGCTGAAAATGTATTTATCTTTAGAGCCCACATGATTAAGTTCTTGTTACTTCAACAGCGTTGAGACTTTTGCTGTGGCAAGGAATATTGAGGATCTGGCTGCTGAAAAAATCACTCCCCTTATCCCTGCCAAAGTCTTGCAGTCCATCTCAAGGGAGATTCTCACATCTAAGATTACTTCTTCTGCTTCAGCTAGTTTGGTGAGTTCTGAACAGACCTTTTGATATGGCTAAAATAGTGTTTCCATTTACAGTATAATTAATATGTCTCTCTTTTCATAGTCAAGATCCTCAGAGATAATTTCCAAGGATATGGCAGCTACCAAGCCCACTATAAAATTCAGAGCAGCTCAATTTGAGAAGAAATACTGTGCTAAGACTGTTGCCATTGGAATGAAGGGCTGTATCAAGGTTGCAACTGAAAACGCTGCTTTCCTCAAAGACATTGCCCTGTACAAACTGGCTGGAAAGCACTCTATTGCTCTTTCATTCAAACCAAGTAAGTATTGACAGCCCAACACTTTTTTGTTGAAGCAGCATACATGAAGCAAGCATTAATGGCATTATTTAATAATACTTTCAGTTGAAGGTGAGGCCATTGAGAGACTGGAGATGGAAATTCAAGTTGGACCAAAGGCTGCAGAGAAGCTCATTAAGCACATCAACCTGAGTGAAGAGGAAATTGTTGAGGGAAGACCAGTCTTAATGAAGCTCAAGAGAATCCTGGCTCCTGGTCTGAAGAATGGTACCTTATCTTCCTCCTCTAGCTCAAGCAGCTCTCGCTCAAGTCTTCGTTCGAAGTCTTCTTCTGCTTCTTCCAGCTCCTCATCTCGTGCCAGCAGCAAGACCACTGATGCAGCTGCTCCAGCCAGTAGACTTCGCAGCAGCAGCAGCAGCAGAAGCAGCAGCAGCAAGAAAATCAGCAGCAGAAGCAGCAGCAGCAGCCTCAGCTCTTCTAGATCTATGAGCAAATCTTCCAGGTCCAGCTCTGCATCAAGCCTTGCATCACTCTTCAGTGCTAGCTCAAGTTCCTCTAGCTCCAGTGCTCATCTCTCAAAGGTAAACGCTGCAAGATTGTTTCATGAGTATGCATGAAAGAGTATTAATCCATACATATATTACACTAAGCATGGAAGCTGAAAAAAAAAGTCTTCATTCTCTTAACAGCGAGTGACTTATCACCACAAGTTCCAGAAGAACCACAAGAAACAGGTATGTTTAAGATGGTGCTTCAAACAAAAGACAATGTATGGCACAGTTTGAACACATTGCAGCTTTTTCATGATGGCCTTTAACTTTATATATTGTAGGCTTTCACCTCTCAAGTCACATCAGCATTAATTTCCAGGAGCAGAAGCAGTGCTTCAAGCTTTGAGGCCATCTACAAAAAGGTGAATCTTTGTCATTTTGGTCAAAAACATCCTTCAGATCTTTTCATTGATGGATTTGTTGGTGTACTTAAGTGGATTAACTTTGATTAATCCCACAGAACAAGTTCCTTGGCAATGAAGCTGCTCCTACTTTTGCTATCATCTTCCGTGCTGTCAGAGCTGACAACAAGATGCAGGGATACCAACTGTCTGCCTACTTGGACAGACCTACTGCCAGAATTCAGATCATTCTAGCTGCCTTGGCTGCCGATAACAACTGGAAGTTCTGTGCTGATGGAGTTCTGCTAAGCAAGCACAAAGTCACAGTAAGACTTTGTCTTGCTTAATTTATAGATCTTATGACATAACATTTAAAAGACTACCCTTAAAACCAGTTGCCTTATCGCCACCTGTACTGTTTCTTGATAGGCCAAATTCGCCTGGGGAGCAGAATGCAAGCAGTACGACACCATGATCACAGCCGAGACTGGTCTTCTTGGTCCAAGCCCTGCAGCTCGCTTCAGAGTGGCCTGGAATGAACTACCTTCTGCCCTGAAACACTACGCAAAGAAGTGCTGAACTTCATACAAACTGTCTTTAGCCTACTTACATGCAATATGGACTATGTCAAATTATATTTGTAAATTTCTTTTCAAGGGTGTATGACTACATTCCTGCTTCCATGCTGGCTGGCTTGATTAAAGAAAAGGATGAAAACAGTGCCAAGCAGCTTTCATTTACTGTGGTTGCCACATCTGATAGGACACTTGACCTCATTTGGAAAACACCAGAGGTATTAATAATCAAGTTGTTCTAACAAAATGTGAGTGCCTATTTATTTTAACATATTTAACTTATTTCTAATAATTATGAATTTTTCCATCTACAGCGTACTGTCTATAAGCTGGCTTTGCATCTTCCCATCACTCTGCCACTTGAGGAAATCACAGGTCTCACACCCTTCGATGACTTGGCTGATAAAGTCCACTACTTGTTTGCCAAGGCTGGCGCAGGTAATGGCTGACCTTATTATTGAACATGAATTGTATTGGCAGTTACTTTTGACTATGTGCAAAAGATTTAACTATTTCTTTTTTTCACAGCTGAATGTACCTTCACCAGAGACACACTGACCACATTCAACAACAGGAGATACAAGAACGAGATGCCTCTGTCTTGCTACCAAGTTCTGGCACAGGATTGCACCAATGAGCTGAAATTCATGGTTCTGCTGAAGAAGGATCACATTGAACAGAACCATATCAATGTCAAGATTGCTGACATGTGAGTGCTGATTAAAAACAATTAAGTGACTTTCATCCACAAGTTGACAAAACTAAATTTAACATTTTCATTTCTGCACTTGTAGTGATATTGACATGTACCCGAAGAACACTGACGTGATTGTGAAGGTCAATGGAATGGAAATACCCATCAACAACCTGCCATACCAGCATCCAACAGGTTTCTGTAAATATTCATTTGCCAATCAAAATCTCAGCAATATGTAATTTGATATTGTAAAACAAATCATGCTACAAATCATCGATAAAACATGGTTCTGTTGGAGCTGAAAATTTTGTCAAATCCCTTGTATGTACTGAATTTAAATTGCTTCAAGTAAATGATTATGAAATGTTTTTTGTCTTACAGCTAAAATCCAGATAAGACCAAAGGGTGAAGGCATCTCTGTGTTCGCTCCCAGCCATGGTCTTCATGAAGTCTACTTTGACAAGAACTCATGGAAGGTAAATCTAACATTAATTGTGGGCAATGTAAGAACAGATACAATTTTAAATAACATTAAACTTAAATATAAAGGGTTTTTGCATAAATTATGAGAAATTTCAAGCTTAAAACTGTGGCCTCACAGAAAAAAAGATTAAGACTACTTTGAAGGGCTATTTCACTTGAGAGACTGCATATTTGATGGTCTGCAATGTCTGATCTTGGCATGCAGGTTAAAGTTGCAGACTGGATGAAGGGACAGACCTGTGGACTGTGTGGAAAGGCTGATGGGGAAGTCAGACAGGAGTACCGCACACCAAGTGGACGCTTGACCAAGAACGCAGTCAGCTATGCTCATTCCTGGGTTCTTCCCGCTGAGAGCTGCAGAGACACCACTGGTGAGATACAAACTTAATTTTGGAATCCTTTTAACAGCAACATTCATTTTCACATACATGCTCACTCTTCCACACATTTCTCTTAAAGAGTGCCGTATGAAGATTGAATCTATTCAGCTGGAGAGGCAGGTAAATGTCCACGGCCAGGAATCCAAATGCTACTCTGTTGAGCCTGTGCTGCGCTGCCTGCCTGGCTGCTTCCCTGTGAAAACCACAGCTGTTACTGTTGGCTTCCACTGTATACCAACTGGTGAGTCTGCTAGAAATCACAGAACATGAAGATATGGTGAAAAATATTCAGTTCCTAATTGCTCTGATCCCTTCACTTGTGCAGATGCTGCCAGTAATCTTCACAGCATGTACGACAACAGCGTGGACCTGAAGGAAACAGCAGAGGCTCACCTGGCCTGCAGCTGCACTGCTCAGTGCGCTTAAACTGCATCTGTTATATTATTACAAGTATTGTTGATCTGTAAAACTAAAAAGCTGCACCCACTCTAAAATAAAAAAAAATGCTCTCTGTACCATACTGTTCACAGCATTTATTGTGATTTTCTCCTTGTCCCACCACCCAACTGAATTAAAAGAGGCCATATCAGTGAGATCAATATAAGTAATATCAGTTTATGGCACAACATGTGAAGCTGAACACAGCTGTATTAATTATCATTTATGAAGCCCATATGCAAAAGCAAAGAATAAAAAATAGGCTTTCATTTAATTTTAAATATTCCCAAACATTTGACTGTTGACACAAAGAAAATGATATCGCTGAAATCAAGTCTATGGCCAGTGCACTACATTACCTTAATAACGTACCTCAATTCATAGACTTAGAGCCTACAAAATGATAAGTATAAAACCTCTGTGGATTATAATAGTATAGATATTCATTAGTGTTTTACAATACAAAACATGCAAGAGCAAGTGTAAACAGTGAACAAGTTATTTATTACAGCACTTACCTCTTCAAAAGACATTTCTGTTGAAATTCTACTTCACCTTTTGGTTTACCTCTGTGGTATCCATTTTGATAGTCTGAGACTTTTGTCAGTCACAGGTCACCACAGCTCAATGGGAATGGCCAGGAGTAGTAGTGCTGTTGATAATCAGTAACTTGTTTCCAAAAGAGGCCAATAAAGATAAAATCGCACAAAATGTTTCAACAATGTATAATGAATGTTTCAAGATTGTCTAGAATACATCATGACACATTCTTGGTGGAAGAATTAGTTTGATCTGTCAATATAAAGCCACTAAGATAAACACATTCATAAAAAATATTCATATTGACATCTTAAGTTGTCTACATTAAGTATCTCCTACACTTTTTGTAATTTGTTAAATTTACCTTCCATTTCACAAATCTTTCTTCCTATTGAACTCATACATGACCGACTACTAATGTAAATGCAACATTTACAAGAAAGCAATGTTGTTAATCAGCCACATTTCTATAATAAAACTACAGAAACATAATCCATATTTTACCAGTTTCTTGTTGCATTTAGTGAAACAGCAGCATTAAATCTACATTCTCAAAATCTGTGACAGTTGACAAGTTTAACATGATAACTTAAAACTTAGAGATATAAACGCCAATTTATGGGTTACTTTAGTTGCAGCATCAGCCAATAAGCACGGATGAGCGACATCTTTTGTTGCATACCTGCATTGCCAAAAAATATAACCCTCAGACTAAGATGTTGCTAGACATGAGACATGACTTCCCAAACAAGATTTACAGTACAATATAAATAAATAAATAAATTTATCACATAATCTAACAATAAAACCGTGAGGTAATACAAAAGAAATGTTTAGATTACAAATTCTCTCTCAGTCTCACAGAACACCATCAGCGAACCACAACTCTTGTTTGGCTTCGACTGTTAACAGCTATTTAATAATTTTACAATCTATCTTCAAGTTGTTCAGCGTTCACCCTTCAGGCATAGTTCTGAAATGCCACACATAATCCATAATTCATGGACATTCACATAAATCCTGCCTCAGTTTTTGGCTTCATATAGAGCTATTTTTTTCACTTGTAAGTGTGTGGCTGCTATGGTCTTTACTGTTGTCCCACCGTTTGTGCTGAACGGGAACATTCCCGTTACAGAAGATGTCTGATTCCTCTGCATGCTCAGTCTTTGTCTTTGGTTTGGTTGAGCTGGAAATCACATTTCACAGAGGGTCAGAGACAGTTTTTAACTCCATTCATTTGAAGGTACATTATGTCCTGATTCTTACAAATTCAGAAATCACTGTGCAAATAAAGACACTGTACCTCTTTTCTGGGATAAGGCAAAGTGTGTGACACAAGTCAGCTGTTGATGGTGATGTGAGTGGGACACATCTGTGTGTGGGGGAGGTTGTGTCAGATGGGGATTTGATGAGTTTTCCTGGAGCCGACGCTGCACTGGCCTCCGTTTCTGCTGCTAAAATAATACGAAACTTTATTGGAATCAGAAATGGGAAGATATTGATCCATATGACCAAAAAGGAAACAGCTGGGAAAAAGAAACACAAATCCATTGTGGAACTGAAGTGCAACTTTTAAAACTGTAAATATAACTGAAATATTTTTGTCAAAAAAAAACCAAACAAAAGACCTACGGTTCTGTTTTCTACATGTGAAGTAATTTTACATGTCCTACAGTACACACAGACACCTGAAAAACATATTTTACTAATAAATCAGCTGTTTTAGACCTCTTCAGTTTATTGACTACCATTGCAATTAAATAATTTAACTTTATGACATTTATCTCAGTGAGCACACCTGAGTGAACTTGGCCATATCAGTAGAGGATTTAAGTGAGACTAGACACTCACATATTAAAAAGGCACTTTTCGACTTTGACATCGGGGATTTCTTTGTGTCTGCGAACGGACTCAAGTTTAAAAACTGGTGTTTGAGCCACGTCGCACGATCCTCCTCGAAGGCCTTCCTCTGCAAATTAAACCAGATACAAGTCATCGTAAAAGCAGTCGAAACACTTCTTGAAGTAATCACAAAGATAGAAATGAGTCCTCTCGACACACAGCTGTTTTATACATACACATTTCCTGATTTTTATTTCACACCAATTTTTGGAATAAATATCTTTTATAAATCACCTCATGGCTCAGTCTTATGGCTGCTTCTGTAAAGTTCCTCCTCTCCCTCTCAAAGATCTTTCTCTGCTCCTCTAGAGTCTTCCACTCCTCCCCGAGGCGCTCTTTCTCCTGCAACATGTAGCAGTCGCTCAGCAGGGATGCTGTCTCCTCATCACATGGAGAGCTGAGCTGCTGCTACAAGAAGAGATGAAACCAGGGATTTGGTTCATAAACAACTTATTTAGGGAGCCATTGTCTGCAGTAATTAATAAAACATCTTTCCTCCAACAAATAAACCCAACTGGTCGAGGCAGACGTTTTTCCTCCCCCCTGTCACTAAGTGTTTGCTCTTTGTGGGAACTGTTGGGTTTCTCTCTGTAATAAAGTAAGGTATCAACTTTACCCTGTAAAGTGCCGTGAGACCATGTTTATTATAATTTGGCGCTATACAAATAAAATTGAATTGAATTGGTTTTCAGTGTATGTGCTCTCGTTTTATAATCCTCTAGACATCATACACCCCTGTGTTTGGTAAATGCTTAATAATAGTTTGACTAGACATTGATACCAAACCAAGTAAAAGAAATACCCTCCAAACATCTCCTTAAAATAAAAAAAGGCAAAATGATTACTTTGACTTTTGCAGCTGGCAGTAAATTCAGTCTTACTTGCAGCAGCTGCTGTTGAGTTTGAATAAAATCTTTGCACTGCTGGATCTCCAGCTTTAGTCTGTCCATCTCCTCCTCGTGAGTCTCTCGAGGAACAGCATCAGAATTTTTACTCTCACCCATCTGTGACAAAGATGCTATACAAACAAAAAAGGAAATCCAACTTGATGTTTGCATCCAGCTTTTACATATTTATTTGAACAGGAAGTAATGATTCAGTCTGGAACGTTACTGGAATATTGTTGTCGGTATTTTAGTTGTTTCCATTCAAACCTTGATTTTTGAGTACTGACCAGCTTATTACTACTCAATGGTTCAATGGCCAAACCAAAGGTGTCAGTATATCATGTAAGCATTTTTTGGTTGCTCTGACAGTTTTTCCTCTTAGGTTGAATAAGATTCCTTGTTCTATGACTTTTCTTTCTATTGCCAGATCAATGGTAAAACCTGTTTTTTTAGTTAAGAGAGGGATGAGAATGTTGTCTCCAAATCCCCTGAAATTCTTACATGAAGTTCCTTCATTTATCAAGGTCAAATGGAGACACTGTGCAGTGTGAAAACTACCTTGGCTATCCAGTCTTTCTACGTGGCTCTTGAGTCTTCTCCACTGGAGGCGAATACTGTTGGTCAGCTTCTCCCGGGCGTGAACACAATACAGCTCTACACTTTCCTTACTGGAATCAAACACTTCCTCCTCCTCCTCTGAGTCAGCCTAACATGATAGTGAAAATAAATTTTAGTTATTAACATATCTGCAAAACAAGCCTACCAGACTAAATAACAGGCATGAGGATGATTATCAGCTGTGAAACAAACTGTGATCGATTTCAACTGTGCCAGTTTGGTTTGTCTGTGGATGGTTTCTACCCAAATATTACAAAAAACACAAAGAGGAGAACGGGAAAAAATGTTTAATGGAATCTGTTAAGAGATCTATTTGTCTACATGCAGTTAGGGCCAGCATATCAAACCAAATTTTTCTGTACGACATTTACATGTCCATAGCACAAAGTATTGAAAACTAGTCCGAAAAGTATTAGTAGTAATAATGCTTTTGTCATACAAATGGCTTATTCTTCATCATTTACAATTAGCTTAGTTCTTGTATGCTGTGTGTTGCTTTATTAAATAACTCTTAACATTTTAGAGCATGGCTTCTTTTGTTACATAAAAAAAAGGGATATGAAGAAAAACCTATTGAGAGTTCCAAAAGTAAGCTATTAAAATTGTATCGTCTCAATTTAGGCACAGAAACTCGGGTATTTCCACTAGTATTAAAACATTTCAAATGATACCCAGTCTTAAATTATCGTGTATTCAAATTGAAAAACTTATCGGGAACAAATTAAGAGCAAAGACTGGGAAGCAATAGCTTAACATCTCAAAAGTTAATGAACAATAAATAAATAATAGTTGTCTTACCTGTATGCAACCATCTTCATGTTTATCCCCTTTCAGAGTCAGTTTCCTTGAACTTAAAATGGACACCATGTCTTTTTTCATCTGCTGTAACACTTTCCTCAACTCTGCATTTTCCAGCACCAGCTCCCTCTGTCGAGTGTCATAGTCACTCAACAGGGTTTTATACATCTCCCCTTCGTGCCTGGGGACAAGAAATACAGTGGTGTGTTTTTATACAACAATTATAACCTGACAAAGAAACATTTCTAATGAGAAAGGAACTTCAAGTCATCACACAGCATTCAGCACTGTCATCTATGGCTCAAGCTCATACTGCTAAAAATAAATTTGTGTCACCTAGAAAACTGACAAAAGAACTGATGTTGCTTGAGATTCAAAAGCAGGATGACCAATTTTAAGTATCTTTACTGGTAATATTATTTCTTTCTTACATGTTTTAATTTACAAATGAAATGTTTCTTTTGAAACAAAACTGACAGGGCTTTATTGACTGGACGAAAAGCAACAAGAACTGATCTTACTTTGCCTCTGTCTTTTCAGTTTTCCAAAGGCTTCTCTTCCCATCAGCTCTTCCGATTCTGTTTAATACATCAATGGCTTTGAAGCAAGAATAACAAACAGAAAGAAGAATCAGAAAGTGCCTTTGGAATCCAATTTTGTATATACAAAACACTGGTTTAATATGATTTAATATCAAAATGTAAAGAATTAAGGATGAAGATTTTTCACCTTGTTTCTTCTCCTTTTTGTCAACCAGAAGTTGATTCAGACGTTCTTTCAATTTGTTAAATTCCCTTTCCTTCCTTTTCATTTCATGATTGTACTGACTGGCCCGACTTGCAATTATATTCTGAAGTTTTTGCACCTGGAAATCAAACAAGTTGTTAATTTTTAAATTACTGTTAAAACTGTCATGCTTATACACAGACAGATGACTCTGTGAATTCACTCAACATTGTCTGAAGCAGTTTTTCCAAAGAAAGTACCTCTTCTTTTTCATTCTTCAGGCAGTTCTGCAAACTTTTCACTTTCTGCTGTAGCTGCCGTTCTTTCTCAAGGAGACCTGTGTTTTCTCTTTTGGAAAGTTCAAGCTGCTCCTATAATAACAGAATAACAAGGACACTGTGCTGAAATGAACACTTATCAAATACAAATTCAACACAAGAAAATACAGTCAGTAGTGACAAGAAGAAGCAGGACTCTCAAAAGCAGGTGTGTGCTTCAAGGTTATTTGAGCTATAATTCATCCTTTTTCTTGGTAGCATCTATTGCAGGCTGGATTACTAAAGGCTTTATCTGCGTTTCTGTATTTGAATACAATATTAATATGAGGGAATCACTGGGTATAAATGTTACTGTACCTTTAAACGAGTGCTGGTGAGCTGCAGGTAGTCCACATTGCTGCTGGACTTTAGCTGCTCCACTTCCATGTTTTCCAGGTTTCGGACGCCCCTGCGATGCAGCTGAATCAGGTCATACATGCAATTTAGCACTGCCACAACATTTAGGTCTGAGCTGTCGGCCAACTCTGTCCAAACTGGTGGGAGGCCAAGAGATGACACCTCCTGTAAAAGCGAGAGTATAGTTGAAAAGAAAAAAATGGAGCAACTGAAACATTTTGAATCAGTGCTGTCTGAGGGTAGATTTAAACTCTACATTTCAGTACTTACAGTATACATTCTATATATACAAAAATCAGAAAACAAGCCTTTTCATCAGGTTTTAAATGGTTTATTTTGATTATTTTTAGGCTTTTCTCAACCAGATAAATGGTCCCCAGCCAGATCAAACTGAGGAGACTGCAGTCATATCGTACATGTCTCAAACCACTAGGCATGCACGTTTCCAAATCACCATTTGTACTAATACTACATCACAGACACGTATAAGTTTACCAACCTGATTGATGTGTGATAGACATTCTTGCACATTGTGCTCTGTGCAGAAGGTACTGAGCACGTAGGAGTTTCTGTGAACTGGCAGCGATGATTGGCTAAGCTGCCTCAAGGGGGATGTTCTACATTCAGCGGAGTTGCCGTGAATGTCCTTGACTTCAGGGAGAAAAATGTCTGTCAGATATATACATTACATAGGCCTATGCTAATTTGTTAATGCTTCACAAGGAAAGGAAAACACTTCATATAAAAATGTTAAAATGACTTGAGGTTACTCTTAGCACAAAAACTGAGATTAGCATTCACCTGCAAACAACTACTCAAGACACCAAACTGTACCGTTGTGCTTCAGTTAATCTGACTAATGAGGATGCCAACATAAACCCAAAATCAAATTACAAAAATTGTACAATGCTCCCCTTTCTTAGCATGAAGAAGTGCTGTATGTTTCTGCCATGTTTATAGCATGTAAATTTTTTCTAATATCTGCAGAACACAACAAATGATAATTCAATATGTCTCATTCATGGTGCACAAGTAGTGGTGTTAAAAGATATGAGAAAACTCACCCGGGGAGGACTCTGGCATTGTTGCAGTGCAGCCTTCAGGCTACAGGTGTGAATCATCTACTACATGTGCAGGGTAGCACAAAGCTCACCACAGGATCCACCTACGCAGTCTGCTCCTGAAATAGAGGGTCAGATTAGCAGCACTCATTCAACACGGCCTGGATTACAAAGCAATGGAACTAAACATGAAGCAGTGGAAACACGCAGCAATCCAAATAACAGAGTGTGAGGACAACAGATCCACCAGGGGTAACTCAATCATCTATCACAGAATACAGACTAAACAGTGAGCACACAGTAATCAGTCTTTCTTTAAAATCCCTTATTAAAATGTATGTTTATTGATTCTTTTACAAATCGTCTTATTGTTAAATTGTTGTTGTTGCTGTTGTTGTATTACAACATAGTCCATGCAGGGTGAGTATTTAACAGGTTACATGCTGGGACCAGGCCGACATCTTATCTCAATGCTCTTATCATCAGCTAATCAGACTAATCCCAGACAGACAGTATGGTGATTTCTCCAGAGCCACGCAATCAGAAAAACAACAGAACCTTTTTCCTTATGTAGGAAAAATGCCAATATCAAAAACAAGATATTCTGAAGTGCATACAGATATTATTTAAAACTTAGAGCATGATTTACAACACTTCATCTCAGGAAAGCAGCTATCAGAGCATTAGCAGAAGCTGCATTTAAATTTTTTATATTTTTCTTGTGAAGAACATGCTGTGCATTTAATTTTTCATACATTTTACTCATGAGAAAGCTGTGACTCGTTGACTCATGGGACCTACCTTTCAGTTTCAGTGATACTTAATCAGTCTGGTGAGACAGATGGCAAACCTACAACCACAAAGCTTAACAAGCCTGGATCCTGCTTAGACTGACTACTCAGCAAGTGTTAACCTTTAACTCATTACTTAAACTTCAATACAGAAACACTATAAAGTCTCCAATATGAAATTTCTAAGTACTTGTCAGCAGTATGGATTTTTAGGTTTGTAGTCCCTCTGGGGGTTAGGGTACTTGATGGGATCATAGGTGACAGTTTAGACTGAACTACATATTCTCAGTTGCCAGTTTTTCAGGTACTATGATGCAGTCAAACATCCCTGCAATAAATCCCACCTTTATAAGGGTATATTTCAGTTATTTATTCAATGTTTAGTCTACACTATATGATTTAAAAGAGGTGGCCAAAATATTAGAAACACCTGTCACTATAACCTAGTATGGTTCAATAGTACCACAAACTACAGTCTCCAAAATGAGAACAAACGAAATATCAACAGCCCTCTAAAACATTTTCAACAGAAACTGAACATTGTAATTGATAAACATGTTTTCATTACAGGGCTGCTGCATTAGTTTTAGCTAGAGTTTCTAATACACTGGCAGCAATGTGTATTTTTGTTTAAGAGAGAGAAAATGTACAGTTTAGTCAAATGTCACATATTCAATCTAATCAATTTTGGGTTACAACTTAAATACTTAAAATTACATTTTAACAACTCTTATAACTGGGGTCAGCCAAAAAATGTTAAAGAATCACTCACATTGATGTGACAAGAGAACTACTTTACTTGCTTTTTAGCCTTTTAAAGAGGAAACGAAGCTAACTGGTGTCACATTATTTTAGCTTTATATGAACTGCACTGTTAGTTCCATACAGAAACCCGTGGAACAGCCTGAAACAAGTTATGTTGTTCGATAATAATGTGTAACCTTGTAAAAGCTAGTCTGGCGTTAACTAGGTACTTCCGGGAGGCTGTTAATTTGACTCAGGTCAAATTATAGTTTGTTAATAACGTTAATAAAATAAAAGAAGGATATGCAGGACCTTTACACGGCAGTCAGTGTTAAACTCACGTTAGCCACCGTTAGTTACCTCAAAACAATCTGTCATTGAAGCCAAACGGGAGGCTAAACAAGTGGACTAGTAACAAGAGCAGACGTGTACAAGGTTTACTATACAAAGAAGTGGATAGCGAAATATTTTGAGTACTTACTTAACGTTGCAGTTTGTGATTTACGTCCAAACTGCTCTTCTATTCACGACACAAGAACAGCCCGTGAAGCCATGTCGGTCCAAATGACAGCACACACCACTGCACGCAAACCAAACGGCATGCTAATTGGCCGACTCGTTGTCTAGCAACCAAACACGGCTCAATATGATTGGCTGTTGTTTGCAGTCTACCCTTGTAGACTCTTGTAAGTGTTTTGATTATCGTTTTAATTATGCCGATGTTTATTTTAATAACCTCTCAAGAGGAATGACAATGGGAAAAGTAACGCGTTTCTCTTAATTTTGAATGAAGAGATTCATGAGTGACTAGATATGTGATATGTGAAAAAAGCTGCTTGATAATGAAGTTTATAATAAAAAAGTAACATTATATTAACATTTAAAGAAAAGGTTCATTTTACATTTGCTGCAGGGGTTGTAGGGCTATTTACTTCTTTTCACTTCAAAAATCAACAATAGATAGATAGATAGATAGATAGATAGATAGATAGATAGATAGATAGATAGATAGATAAGAATGAACAAAATTATAACTTTAAAGTTACTTTAATGCAATTCATGTAATCACTGGATATAAGAACAATACAGTAAAAGAAATCATTGCACTGCACAGTAAGCAACACTTATGAAAAACAAAACTGTACATTCTTCCTCTAGTAAGTAATGAGTAAGGCTTTGTGTATCAAATCTACTCTGCAAGTAAAATTTTGAAAATTCAAAGCAAACTCACAAGAAGCTTTAATGGAAGAGTTTGGTTCCAAATTACTTGTACATTCATAGGTAAATCAAGCTTTTCAGATAGAAAAGGTGTATGATCAGGCATTTATTGTCAGATTACATGTTCTTAGACAAAATGTTTGAAATGTAAGGAATCAGACTATAAAGATGTTTCTTTGTAGAGCAAAAATCTAGTTTATCTGAGTTCACTGAAAAGTTTAATTTACTTATTGTAAGAGAGTTGTTTTAATTTTCAGGCAGTGAATATATCCTTTACTTTTAATTTAATAGGAAACAGAAAAGTGCCTCAGATTGCAAAATACAAAAGGTATAGATGAAAAAAATTAATAATAATGTGGGACCAAAACAGCATTTCCTCAGCTCTGGCATGTTTTCCTGCATATGTTTTTTTGATTCTTCCCAAAAAGTGCAAAACAATAAATAATACATGACTATGTCCTGCACAATCATATTACAAAAAAACAATGTTTTTTTTTTTGTAGATATTGTGCATTTCTTATTATTATCAATGGGATTTCGCTTGTCATCATTACCCCTGGTCACAATAATGGAACTATGATAATGAACAGCACAATAAAACACTAGTATCATCTTGTGAATTTACAGTGCAGTGTGACATCTACATTCACAATAATTTTTCATCTCATAATTTAATCTTATAATATCTGCACTTTTAAGTCTAACTTAATTCACTGGACCCAGTTCAATTTCATAACACCAAGCCTAACCAGTTCATACATTTATTTTCACAATTTAGACTCTAGATTTAGTCACTAACTGGTACTGGGACTCCTCTGGATTCACATGTTCTGAGCAGCGGGTCTGTGTGATCGTCTCTCTTTGCTTCAAGCCACCATGTTGTCATCTCCCCCTTGCCCTGTTGGGTCAAGAAAAAACGAGACAGAGTCATATTGCAAAGCATGTGTCCCTTTGAATTTTAAATAAAGCCATTAGGGTTTGATGGTGGGGGGGCAGAGAGTAGCAGCTGCGGCCACCTCTTTAGCAAGACATCACAAGTGTCAGAACTGCAGCCCTGTTGGGAATAAGGAGAAAACCCCTCCCCCATAATCACACTGGCACTACAAAAAAGATGTCTTAGGTTACAATGTCAATAGAAGCCAGCCGAACTGGATAGTACAATACTTCCCTGGAAAAGAGACTAAATACCAGACACACCCAGTCTACTTTCCCTTGGAGGGAAGTTTTGAATTTCCTGTGGCCTTTTTGAAATCTCATTCTCATAAATCCCTTGTTTTTTGTTCAGTCTGTTTCAAAGATGTCACATCAGGTCAGATTTAATTATCATTGCATATTTGTGGCTTTAAAAAACAACTACCTCCACAACAGTGTATATCAAATAAGGTAGAAAAAGCAATATATACAACTAAGCTAATTGGGTTCAGTTCAAGAGACGTTGTGAATGTATTCAGTGAGATTTGTTTCCAGCGCTGTAAAAGGTCCAGTCACTACAGCAACCACCATGACCATGGCTAGGAATGTGCTGAGCATAACTCTCTGTGCAGTGGACTGTATGGGGAAGTATGTTTTCCCCACGAGAATGCAAACTAAAGTTAAACAACTGCTACAGGAAGATCAATATACATTTCCTGTCCTGATAGTGCTGGGTTTGTCAATCCAGTTACCCTAAGAATGAATGTGTGAATTTGTGCTGAAGTGTTGATATTCTTACTTTCACATTAAGTGTTCCTCTGCAGGTCAGAACGTAACCTCTGAGTGTGTGAAGCAGGTCAGCTGTGGCACCACTCACCTGGATCTTCAGAGCTACAGATATGATGATAAAGAAACACGCAGCATGTGATAGGATATAGTAATATGAATACATATTTTATTTGATCTTATCTCATCTTATGTGCAATGCACTGTCATGTTCTCAGTAACGTATGTGTATTACGCAGTTTTAAAAACTTCTACAAACCAAAATATGGTATACATAACAATCAAACCAGCCATATTTGTATGACACAATGTGCTGAACAGACATTTTAGATACACATACACATATATGTACAAGAATAGGGGAATATGATTGTGTAAAGCATGAGTATAATTATGTAATACAAAATGCACAGACATATTTCCATACAAAGTATGTAATTTGCACATTTTACAACATATATGACTTATATTTTTTACGTAGTGACTTAAAGGCACATTTGCAAAATATGCAAGGCAAATTACAGTGTGTACAAACCTAACGATAAATTTGGGATGACTTTCATTGTCCCAACAAAGCTCTTCAGGGTTTAGGCACATTTTATCTCATGTAAGATTATGTTTGTCTTTAAAGTTTATACTTCTGCTTTTGACTTCTGAGCCTATACACTCGTATCCCACTAGCTTAATGCAGAAGATTAGGTGCTGGGAAAGCATTGTCTGTCCTCCATATTGTAACTCTGCTGTGCTGTCTGTTGTGCTGTTGAGCAAACACAGACAACACAGAGACAGTCCTGTTTGGCACAATTACAGTGGAACACAGCTCTGGCCAAATGCTAACTCTGCTCTGCCTTTGAAGCAAACTGCAGAAAAACTGTTTAATCAACACTAAACCACATCAAAAGAGCACAGAACAGAATTAGTTAGTACAATTTTTACATCTCGCAGCCTACAGTAAAAATTAAATACTTCCACAAACCTGATATTTTTTCTAAGACCTATTCTGTTGCACTTAAAGACATTAATTGGATCAAAGGCAGCGTATCTAATCCTTCATTACCTTCACTAGTTGATTCCATCCGTGATGCTGTGTTGACAGTGTCTCCGAAAAGGCAGTAGCGTGGCATTTTGGTGCCAACCACACCAGCCACAACAGGTCCTGGCAGGATAAACAGCAGCAATTGTAAACAAAACTCTTGGTTGATAATATATATGACATTGCCTAATCATGATAATGCATTTGAGGTTATTCAAAGGGGGCATAACCTAATTTTTAGAGTTTCTTATACCTACATGAAGCTGCCAAATCAAGTATTGTGAACATAAACAACTAGCTAAAAAAAAAAGCCAGGGCCCAGAGAACTACTGGATTGTAACATTGCAATGTTAAATGTGGAGCTGATCCAAACAGAATCATTGACGGACAATTACAGAGGTATGAACATACAGAAGGGTTTTTACAAAAGCTTTAAAAAAATTTGATCTACATAACAATTCATTACCCATGATGATGGTTCATGTCATTATGTTAAAGCTTTTCCAGCTACAGGCATATTCTTCCAGAGTGATACTGAGTGTATTTGTATTGATTTGTGAGGACTTGATGTCAGACAGCACATGTAACAAGCCATGTGATGCTGTATATTCCCCTGTTCCAACCAGGAACAGATATCTTACCTTATCTATCTTACAATACACATATAATCGTGTAATGATGCAGCAAAAGTCACATTTAGTTTCACGTATACACACACAGGTTGCTTAAGGTTACTCTCTTATCACAGTCTGCAACCTTTGAACACTGTAAAACTGTGAATGTGCCCTTAAGCTCTGGTAAAATAGTGTCTTCTTGTTATTGAATCAGAAATTTGTGATAATATATGTCCCAGTTGAATTTCAGTAAAAAAAAAAAAAGAAAAAAAAAAGAAAAGTTTCTATCAGTCAATGAGGAGGTGTCCGGTGATTGGACTGCATTCAACCTGGTTATATGTGTTTATTAAGACTGAAGCAAGGTTCAGTTGGGACAGGGCATACAGTGGTCGGATAATCTAATAAACCGATGTTGGATACAATGAGACGGCCACAGTACCTGAGTGGATGCCGGCGCGGATCTTCAGCTGTGTGTTGGGCTTGTGGGGGATCTTGAAATTGTGACAGACACTGACCAGATCCAGGGCCATGCTGGCTATCTCTCCAGCATGATTGATGCCATTTTCTTTAGGGACCCCAGAGACCACCATGTCTGGACGATCAGCCATTATTTCATGATAAGAGATAACACAGGAAGAGGGAGAGGTTCACTGATAATAGAATAGCAAAACACACATCCAGGTTCTATTTAGAGCACAAATCTGTTAAAAAAAAAATGATCCCAATGAATCAATCGCAACAATATGCCACTGATTCATTGGGATCATTTTTTTCTGTTTCACTTTTAGATCAAGATTTCTATATTGACTTTTGTTTCATGTTTAAATTCTTTCTCTCTTTTCTATGGTCGAATTTAATATTAACTTAATAGGACTTGTCACTTATTGTTAATGGTTTATCATTTTGCAGATGTAATCTCAACATCCTCACTTACAAGCATCGCCTATTGTCTCCACTTTGTAGACATCATAATTGTCAATAATGTCGTCGAAGGTGGTGTAGAGCTGGTTGAGGAAGTCTACTACCTGGTGGGGTGTGCTGGCACCAGACAGCTGAGTAAATCCAACAATGTCACTGTCACAGGGGAATAATACAGTGTTAGTATTATTAAACTATTAAACTAAAGAGAGAATCTCTAACCCCCTCTCCAAATGTCCATTACAAAAAAAAAATCAAACAGAACAGTTTGATGATCAAAAACCTGAAGTAGACGGTGGCATTGGAGAAGCTCTGAGCCTCTGCTGTTCGACCTTGACGGAGGTCATCGGCCACCGGCTTTGGTAACATACCTGCACATGAATTTAATGACTTTAAATATTGCTGTGTACACATTCATAGAATTTGTTTTAGGAGCAATGGATAGAAAAGGAAACACAATTTCTGCACCACTAGATGGCAGCAAGAGCAGCCGAGTTTGTCTTTTATTACCTTCATCAAGCCTCATTCTTTTAGTTTAACTGCTACATAAACTGGATTTACTGGGCAATAACAACTCTTTCTCATACAGCAGGAACCTTCGCTTGCAGCACTATTCTGACAGTATATGTCCACTGTGTTTATAGTTTATCATTTATCATCCATTGCAATGTGAATGTATGAAACAGAGATATCACTAATACCTCTACAATGTCACCAAGACAAATTCATATTATTCATTTGAACCGTGCAACTCATGCACATCACTCCTTTCTGTTATTCTGACTTACTGTATAGCAGTCGATCTGTCTTCTGTTTCTCTTGAAGAAGGTCCTGTGTTCTCTCAGCAACTATGGCCTCCAGATGTTTGCTGTACTTCTCCATCTGCAGTTAAAGAAACACTTTGTTTCTGAAACTCACAATAATCCGTATGGCTCAAAGGACACTTGAAAGTTCTTCCTCACATTTGTTTTACCATATTTTCACATGATATTTTGTACAATCCTGAGCTGATTCCTGCATACTATATATCTTTTAAGCCATGTTGTTCCATATTATTTTACCATACTTCAGTGGGTTATTACCAGGTTCATCATCATGTCCACTGGGCTGACTTTGTGTGGGTTCATCTTGTCAAGCATCTTCTTCACTTGCTCAAATGTAGGCCTCATGGTGAAGTTGTGAGACCAGCATTTCTTAATGAGCTGCTCAATATGCCAGAAAAGACAGTGAGACATTATTGTTTAGTGTGTTTTACAGTATAATGCTTTCTGACAAATATCTCCATGCTTTTTTAGAGTTATTCGACAAAAAGATAAAGCCTCTACGACTGTAGTGTAATTATTTTATTTGCATATGTGGCAGACCTCACTGTAGTCTCCCTGACTGGGACAGTCAGTATCTGCCTTCCCTGCTTTGAGTTCAGGCAGAGGGGGGCGCCACATGATATCCATCCTCACTCCCTCAGTCTGGTCCTGTTAGAGAGGACTGCTGGTTACAAAGCAAAGATCAAAAGGATGCCGAAGGTTGTAATCTACACAGTTGGCTGCAATACTCACTGAAATGAGGTCAGAGCGAGTTGCAATCTCGACCAGAATCATGGAGTAGCTGAGGAGAGGAGGGGAAAGTAGCACAGGGATGCATAAAGATACTTGTCTATCCACCATCTTTAATCCAACTGCATTAAATTTCCATTTGGTCCAAATCTTACAATCTGAAATGAAGTGCTTTAACTTTAATTAACTGCTTATACAGTGGCACTCAAACAGACCTGTAGACGTCCGCTGCTGGTGTCATATTGGAGCTGCTTCCCAGCAGCACCTCTGGAGCACAGTACACGCGGTTTACATCCCCACAGTTGAAGCCATTACTGACGGCCTCAAAGTCCTCCTTTCTGTAGGCTGTGAGCCCATAATCTGGAGCCAAACACAGGAAAATATAGTGTATAGTGACGCAGGATGTTGTTTTTCACTTTGCCTTCATAATAACATTGCTGCTGGTGTAGGATTTGGCGTAGTGCAATGACTTCTATAAAGAGATTTTTCTTAGTGTTATTTAAACTGTTTATGTTGCGTGACGTATCACATACAGTGAGGTATGTGTATGTGTAACCACTGAGTATAACAATGACAAAAGCACTTTACTGAACTTGGCACATGGATTTTAAAACATCTATGTCTTTATACTGCAGACTCAGGTTGTGTATGATGATTTTTTTTTTACCTGAGATTTTGCACACCCAGCGGTCATCAATAACACAGTTTCTGGAGTGAAGTCTCCCATGAAACATCTTGTGCTGGTGGAGGTAACACATCCCACGGGCGATGTCAGTGGCAAAGGACAGCCTGTATGGGGGAGGAGACTCTCTTATAATATAGGAGTAAATATAGTATAGTGTTCGCATCCAAAACACTACAGTAAAATACTCTCATTGTATTGCATTATGGTCTAGCAAGGTTCTTGTTAGAGTCAGGATTTTTCTGTGTCAGTGTTGAACTGTGGTGTAAAATATTGAGGCTGGAAAAGAGCTCTTCCTCATTGCCCATATGAGGGATAGACACCAAAATATTTCCTGCTCAAGTTTTGTCAGTAAAATACATTTTGAATTGTCATTATTATGTTTTTGACCTTGATACCGTGCTGTGACTAAACAATGATCCTCAGCTACAAGGCATGAGCATAAACTGTAGAAAAAGCTATTATGGGCAAATAATTGTAACACCACCATCAAAAGCAGGTCTTTTGGTGCTTTTGTTACAATTTCTAATAATGAATAAGATTGAGAACAAGTAGGAAAGGATTATAATATCAGCTAAATGGTCAACATGTAAATAAACAAGGCTGCGTGTGGAGGTTTCCGGACCTGAAGCCCCAGTTGATGGGGATGTCATCATTCAGCAGGACATCAGACAGGCTCCCTTTGGGGCAGTGCTCTGTGATGATGCTCACATAAGGCACCTCAATGGAACCACCAATGAACTTGCATAGATTGGGGTGGTCCAGTTGCCTAAACATAATGAAAAATTATACGTATTGGCTTAAATGAAAACTGCAGGAATCTTTCTTTCATTTGCAAGTTAAACATTCCCTCATTTTTTTTTCTTCTCTTTTCTCTGTGAAGGAGTTTCCTCACCTGACTTCTTTCACCTCCTTCCTGATGGTTTTAGACAGAGCGAAATGTTTCTTCTGGATGTGTTTCACCGCTACAGTCCTTCCATCACTGCAAGACAGTTACTATTGGTTCATCAAGTCAACTTCAAGTTACTTCTGTTAGTTGAATTGAAGTTAAATCTGATTCATAAGCATTTACACAAAGAAATAATAACATTTCGCACTATATGGCTGGCTGGATGAAGCCTTGTTTGAAAGAGTTGTTGACTCCAGTGCACACAGTCAAATCAGTAGTTTGACTGATGGTGGAGTTACTCTTTCCGCGCTGCAGGCTCGTGATGCTGCCAATGCCCATCCAGCACATTCTACCTGCAGAGACCAGACAGTCAAATACTAATGTCAAATACAGAGACAATTTACTAATAAGTCAAGAACAGCTTGGAGGATTTTTACCGCTGAGATATGCATTTAAAGGAGGGTGTAGAAAGGGTAAAATAACCTTCACTATCAGATGTTCCTCTTTAATTCACTGAAGATCAAACCCCCTTAAAGCCTGACCCACTCTTACTCACTTAAACAATTGAAAATGCAACTCACATTACAGAAGCAGATATAACAGATAACATAACAGACAGATCAGTAATTTTAGTTTAAGATTTCTGGCACAGCACCATCGTTTCTTCCTTTTAAAGTAAAATTGAAGTGATCCAAGCACACACTTGTTTACATTATGCTTTCTGTGTAGATTATATCTGTAAATGGTATCATTTCACAACTTAATCCTGTCACATTTTACCAAATATGATGTTCTTGTAGTTGATGATCCAGCTTTCATCCCAAAACATCTTCTGTTTCTGGTACTGAAGCCACTGCCAGGTGGAAATTAAGATAAACATCAGCATATAAAACATCTCCTGTGCTTGTGGTTGTGTGTTGTTGCGAGCGTGTTTTGCACAGACTGACCACCATGGTTAGGATGAAGCCGCTGCTGAAGAGGGTGACTGGAAGGCCAATGGCTACTTTGATAGCGATGGACATTGGGCAGATGCCGCAGTCTGCAGGACAGTTCAGACAGTTTTCCTCCAGCTCGCAGACGTCGTCCCCACACACTTAAACAGTCACAGTCACATATTTTACATTTTAGGTTTCCATCCACTGCACTCAGTGGTGGAGGAAGTTGAAGAGGAAGCTATTCACTTAAGCAAAAGTAGCATTACACACTGTTACAAGGAAATGTGTCACATTCAAAACTCTACAAAAGAAAAAGTACAAAAGTATCAAGATATGCTCAAAGCACCAAAAGTAAAAGTACTCATTATGCAGAATGGCTCATATCAGAATGATATATAGTATATTATTGGATTATAATTATTGATGCATCACATTGATGTTGGATGAATACACTAAGACATAAGTACTGTGTTTGTATAAAAGTATGTATATATCTTTCCTGCAGGTTGCAGGACGTTGTATTGGTTATCCAGGTTTCTCTCAGCAAGTACAAAATGAAGTTTATTATTGGGCCTCAGCTCGTAGTGCAGCAGTTGTGAAGACCATTTTACTGCAAAGTCCAACAGGTCTCTTTTTCCTTAATGTTTCTGAACTTGTCCAGTAGTTAAAGAAGTCTGTTCTTTTAGTCTCTTTGTCTGGTTGATAAAACAACTTATGTGTTGTACCTCACAGACCTCCATTTTCTACACTTGTGCTTTTGCATGACCAAACTTCATGTGTGTTAGCAAACTGACCTTGGGCACTGACAACAAGCACTTTGGACTCCAGTGCTGCGTGCATCTGTCCGATTTTGATGTGAGCAATGACTGAGGTGACTCCCACATGGATCAGCACCACCTAAATGAGAAAGTATCACAGCGGAGACTAAAACATAGTTGTATTGTGGAAGAATTAGCTTGTATATCAGTATAAGTCTTGGTTGACAAAATCATTTACTTTAATTGTTTTATTAGAAGATTCAAAAAATCCAAACAAAACTGATGAGATTCATAAAACAAGCTGTTATTATACTTTAAAACAATGTACATACAGAATATAGGCTACCTCTGTATAACTGCCGCACTTCACTTCACTATACTGTGACTTACAAATTAACATAACCAATGAGAAAACACTTAGTGCTGTAGATGTATGTGTACGTATATGAACTGTTTGTCCTGTAAGAGACTGTTCTGTCAGATTTTAACCAGACACAATAACAAACCTGTTTTACATTTTTGTTTTTTACTCTGTTGTCTGTAGTTTTAAATTCACACTCATTTGATAAGGCACAACCCACAGCACGGCGTTCTTGTAATTTCCTACTAACACATAAGTAATTACAACCTGTTTCCATGTAGTATCGTGACTTACCAGCGGAAAAGACTACAGGCTTCACAAAGGACGTTTCACTTTGATCAAATCCACATCTTTTAATCTTTCCCTTGATGCAAGAATGAAGAACATCTGCCATGTGACAGACTTTTTTATCCAAACAGTGTCGGACCATATTGCCAGTGAAGTATCCCAGTTGGTGAATTGTTTTGTTAGTACAGGAGGATTTTTTTTTTTAGGCATCTGTGTCTTGGTGTGTTAATGCCAATACATAAAATGAAATATTTGCAGTTATTAAGGTGATATGTTTCTGCAACAAATACTACAAAGGTTCTCCAAACCTCAACACATGTTAAAAGTTACTGTTTCTTTTAAAGAGTTTCGTTTGGTTCGGCTCACCTTTGAAGTCCAGTATTTCTGGGACATCTTGCCTGCTTTGGATACAGTGTGAGTCACTATTTTACCATCATCAGGAATCCACGGGCCGCAGATTCCACCTTGTTTCTGTGATGAGACGGAAAAACAGCTGAAGAAATGCTATTCCAACATGTGCTCTCTACACAGATGAAGATGTTAGTTTGGCTTTTTTTTTAAGCAAGATGGGTAATGTTTTATTAATATTCCAGATAACTCAAGTAAGTAAGTAATCATTATCGCTTGCTTTCATGTTTTATTATATTAGGAGGAGAGGATGATGACGGTCAGTGTGTGTTTCAGTGTTTGGTGATGAACCCAGTGTTGTGCGACACTCTGATGGGTACAAACCATGAGACCGAGAGGACAGGAGTGGATGTTGGCATGATACACACAGCAGTTCATTTCATTGGCGTTGTTCCAGTTTGCCGGGCACTCGTGTTCATGACAGAACCTCTTTGCCTCTGACGCATCACTAGAAGTGAAGATGAGTAGGTAAGCAAATATATCAATGAACACAACAGTGTGTACGTGTGTGTGTGCGTATGTGTGTGTGTGTGTGTGTGTGTGTGTGGTGTGTGAGTGTGTGTGTGTGTGTGTGTGTGTGTGTGTGTGTGTGTGTGTGTTTGTGTGTACGTGTTACTGTGTATTGTATTACAGTAATTGTAAAGTCTTCGTTAAGTTGTCTCTTAAATCAATTCATATGCATGTGGCTACATTTGTCTGTCTCTATCTGTATGTGTGTGTGTGTGTGTGTGTGTGTGTGTGTGTGTGTGTGTTCATTCTGGGGGATGGCAGACGTTTAGGATTACAGGTGTTTATGTAACACACTCACCTAAACTGGAAGATCTTGTTCCTGATGGCGTACTCGTAGAAGGAATCTGAGGCCGTCACCGTGTACGAGACATTGAACTCCTCACCGTTAGTTACTTTCTCTGGTGGACGCTGCACCCAGGACATTTCCAGACCTGTGAGCGCACACATGCACGTCGCCTGAACATCCACATTCACTTTGCACATTCAAACAGAGTGCATAAGCATACAACAAGGGATACTGCGTGCTGTGTTTGCACATGTATCGTATGATTTCACAAGCAGCTATAGTTTATGGAGCTCCACCCCCTAAGTCACTGTAATTAATTCTTGACATGTTGGCTCCTTCCTTTTCAGCTGGGGCAGGAAAACCATCAGATTTTTCAGTAAATTGTCACACACATCATCATCATCATCATCATCATCATCATCATCATCATCACTGAAAACAAAGATTAGAACTCACACAAAAACACACACAAACAGGCAGACAAACACATAAAAAAGACTTACCTCCACAGCTAATCATGTTGTAATCATTTGGATTGTTGATCGGCCAACAGTCGTACTCTGTGTTGTCCAGGTCATGCCAGCAATTTACTCCCTGCAGTAGAGAGAGGAAGCTTTATATGTGAAGACTTTGTTTTTCATGTTTCCATTTAAAAATTTTAAAAGTGTGTTTGTAAAGTGTTTTTATCTGTGTATCAAGAGCAGTCATGTGAGAAAGTCCATAAATTGAATACACAACTCTGTAGAGCCTCATTGGGTTAAAATCAAGCTGCAGCCAACATCAGCAGTGCAAGCAAAAGCACTGTGGTGGATAAGAGTAAGTAAGAATCACAGTGTTATCTTTTATACAAGAAAATAGGCAGATTGATCAGAGAGTGTTTCATAATCTAGCAAATCAGCACCACAAGAAAGTGGCAAGTGACACAGTGATACAATGAAAAAACACAAGTCCATGACCACTGGCCGGCAGCAGCAAGTGTTTCTGACAAGACAACAAAAGCAAGGGGTTTCCCCAGCAATACTGGGGAAGTGTGATTTTTATAAGCTCGATTTAAACAAGTGTTTATATTCTATCTTCTGTGTAATTAAGTCAAGTTTGATATCACATCATAGTGCAGTGCATTAAAAACTTAAGTGCCTTAAGTATCTGTAGCTAATAGCCCATGTTTCCTCTCTATAATTAAAGATGCTGTGGTGTCAGATTTGTAAATGAATCATGAATTAAGAACTTACCAGCAGGAAATACAGGCAGAGGGACGCTGCTATCCAAAAAGCCATGAGGAGGTTTGCTGCTGTGGCCAGACCTGCTCTAAACTGACTGACTGAGTGAATGACCAAATCTGTGTGTGTGTGTGTGTGTGTGTGTGTGTGTGTGTGTGTGTGTGTGTGTGTGTGTGTGTGTGTGTGTGTGTGTGTGTGTGTGTGTGTGTGTGTGTGTGTGTGCAGTCACCTGCACTACAGTAGACCCTCTCCCATCTCCTTTGTCCCTAATTGTCCAATCAGCAGAAGAGACTCTCCAATCACAGTTTGAGAGTGTCTTCGTTCACAAGGTTCTTCGGCTCACCTTCACTGTCCTATAGGTCAGAATCAGCCAGAGGTCTCTGCTGCACCTGAACTGACCACCAGAGCTCTGCTTGTATTGTACATGATCTGATTCCAACTGGACTGTGTTAAATCAGTGAGATTTACCCGAGGCAAAAAAATTTTTTCTATCAACTTGACATCTAATTTGAACAATTAATACCGGTGAACATGATTGTAGGTCCATCGATTTTAATTGCACTTCCCAGGCATTTAGAGTACAATGCAGGATGGATTTTAGTGTCTTCCTCGAGGACTATCAGCTGGGGTCTGACCAGTGACCTGGTGACCTACAATAAACTTTTATATCAATACTACAACAGTTCCCTAAATCTTGAGTAACTTTGAGAAATACAGACATGTTATTCTGCAAAAAAACTTTTTATATTTCATAAAGCTTCTTAAGTGTGCGTCCCTTTGCTCTCAAGACAGCATCAGTTCTTCGTGGCATGGATTAAACAAGATGTTTGAAACACTCCTTTGAGTTTCTGCCCCATGTTGACATGGTTGCATCACATAATTTCTGCACATTTGTCTGCTACACATTCATATTGCCAATCTCCTGTTCTACCACATCCAAAAATGTTCACATCTGGTGACTAAGGAGGCCACTGAAGTGCACTGAACTTTTTGTCATGTTCATAAAACCAGTTGGAGATGACTTTTGCTTTGTGACATGGTGCATTATCATGCTGGAAGTAGCCATAAATTGTGGTAATAAAAAGTGTTCAGATAGGCTGTGGCATTCAAACCATGATTGATTAGTATTCCCCACACCATTTTACCACCACCACGTTCATGTTGTGTTTAGCTGTATCCTGGAACCTTAAGAAGTAGATGTTTGACTGAAGATTTTTATTATTGTGCCTGCTGTTGTTGAATTAGTCAATCTGTGAATTATGCATGATTAAAATTAAAACTAGCATCTTTATGAGTCCTTAATGACACATGGGATATTTATATAACATCATATCCTAATGAAATTTTCCATCTCTGCCTACATCTGTTTGCTCTCAGATTAAGAACAAACCAAAAGACAGCATTTCTGAACATCTGTGAAATTTAATTGGCTTTTCAAGAATGCATAATTACAGCACAGCTGTAGAAAAAGGCCTGCCGCACCATACAGTTTACAGTTATATGTTTTTGGGAACGCAACACCCAGACAGGCCGGCAACAGTCACGACAGGTCTACAGAGAGCTCTACTGAGGACATACAGTACTCACTACAATACAGCATGTTCTTGATAGAAACCACATGACTTTAAACAAGTCAAACCCCAACCTGAAACATAAACCGAATGTCATTTACATCCTGAGTAGTTTCGTATTAGCAAAATGAACAGTGCTGTACCTTTTCCTCTGCTGTCAAAGCGTGCTGGTAGTGTTTAAGGCATTGAACCCTGAGTTGTGTGTAAGTTTTTACTGTATAAAAAGCATTTTAACATGCAATTAGGAACAATAGGCCTGCATTTCAAGCATGTCAGCTTGAGAAAATTACAGGGAAGAACTGAAACTTTAACGGGATTCAAAGGCTTAGAAGGCAAAGGAACTATATGTATATAGTATGTAGAATATATTAACATCACTTTTAAAAGGAAATGACTGATCTACATGTAGATGTACAGAATATGCCGTATATATGCTATAGTACATTTGGTTGATGTTTGTTTGATGTGTCCATGAATCATTTCAGGTGGCTAATATGTACAAGGCAACTCAAATATAATGTAATGTTTCTGTTGATCAAAGAAAGCTGTGTTAAGTTTACATTAAAATACTTTTATGCAGTTATTTTTACTGATGCAAGTGTTTTGGAGTCTAATTGAGAGGAGGATCTTGTTCCTCCCACTTAAGACTCAATTACCTTTCTCAGGATCTTCGGCCAATAGGAGACTGACTGCACAGAAACAAAAGGTCACTCGTTAATTGGCCCGAACAGAGTACATCATACTGAAGTGGCTGCTCTAGAGCAGCAGAAATCTCAAGCAGTGGCACTTAATCAACTACTGAGTGCAATGCAAGTCATGTAATAGGAATGTGGGATAATCATCTCAGTGTTATTTTTGGTAGTACGCTAACATCTGCCCTGTTGTGTCATCCGAAGTTTAAGGGTAACCATTACAAGTAGTTACTTATCAGTTAGTGACAGTTATCTTTGTTTGTAATCAGGAGACTCAGTTTGACTCAGTCAAACAGGATTTCCAAGTAACCCTATGGTTTGGTTGGGCCATCGTAAGGTGTCAAGTGTGCACATCATCTTAAAAGCCACAGCCTACAGCCACTCTAGCAGCTACTCAAACACGCTCACACTGACAATGTTTGAATGCTGATGTTTATTCCCGTATTCTAGTGTAGCATGTTAGCATGCTGCCATTTGCTAATTAGCAGTAAACACAGCTGAGGCTGATGGGAACATTTTGAAGGTATTTTCCTCACAAATTAAAGTACTGGACAAATTAAAAAGTTGACCTGATGATCGCATTAAGTTATTGCAATTCATCCTATACCAAATTTAATGGTGATTAATCTAATAGTCCTCAAGACATTTCACTCAAAACCAGAAATATCAAACACATGTGAGGGAAAGTCAGGGGATCACAAGGATATGATGTCTAGAAGCCTTGAAGGGCTGTAGCAAATTTTCTGATTGACGATGAGCTACTTGGCCACATAAGTGAAAACATCAGACGAACATCAGAGGACACTAAAATCAGTGGGATTTATCCTCTCTGGACCATGAATGTCTATATAAAACGTCATGACAGTCCATCCAATAGATCGGTTTGGACCAAAGCGGTGGTCTCATCAACGAACTGAACGACACTGGCCATGAGCCCCACCGCTAGTGTGGCTAAACGTAGTGAATGCCAGAATGCCAACAATCTGTGTATTATTATTATACTCTGTTATTATAAAATACATTTAATAACAGCTGTTATATTATATATAAATACATATTATTTGACTCATTTTGGGAACTTTAAGGGGAATCATATTCAAACTGATGTTCATATTAGATAACTATATAGTGAAAGTCATTGATGTTTGACAAAAACAAAAACTATGTGAAAGAAAAGCTATCACTTAACGAATTCAGTTAACTTTTATGATTTTAATTAATCAATCAGTTATAAAAGTCGAAAAAATACACAGGACATAATCATGAATAACCTCAGTTCAATAAAGAAAAAACCACTGAAGCTGTAAACCTTTCCACACCGCTCTCTTATGTGGCATTCCTACACTCCCAAGAAAAAAAACAGAAATAGCTTTAATGATGTCATGTCCTTTACAGCAGGAGTGGCATAAATACATACAGCAGGTTGAAGAAGAGTCATGTGAACCCTGTCAATGATTTATCAATTTAGTCGTCAGAGCAGACTAACAATGGGGGTGGGGTGGGGGTGGGGGTGGGGGTGGGGGTGGCGG
This sequence comes from Seriola dumerili, assembly GCF_002260705.1. NCBI lineage: Eukaryota > Metazoa > Chordata > Actinopteri > Carangiformes > Carangidae > Seriola > Seriola dumerili. Next base: position 2,347,927 of record NW_019174257.1, on the reverse strand, counting down.
TTACAGTCTATTCAGTCATATCCTCTTCGGTTCCTGCAGGCACAAAGTGTATGCTGAACTTCCTGCAAGAATCCAGTGTGTTGCAACATAACCTTACAACCACCCCTCCACTCTCAGATGAGCAGCTGTTTCGTCAGCATGACAGCAGCCTCTGAGTTCAGGGTGTTGAGGCGGATGTGTAAGAATGCTACAGGGAGAACAAGTTCGCCTGCATGAGGTGCTGCAGGCGGGGGTTATGTATGTTTAGGCGAGCTGATAAAAGAGGACATATCTGACTAGAGAGGAGTGACGCTGTTATCTGTTCTCCACAGGCAAAACTGCTTTACAAAGTAAAACTGGGTGAAAATGGCCAAAAAAATCAGGTCTCACCGAGCATGCTAGCTATATCACACAGTTGAAATTATTACATATTACAGGAGGTACAAGTAGAGGCATACAGTACAGCAGTTTACAGTATTTTTCATTGGCTGTGTTTAACAACAGGAAATAATCATTAAAACCATGCCCTATTCAAGCACACCTACAGTTTTATAGTACCTGACTATAAACAAGTTATATTTCTTGACTAGTTCATTCATTAAAACTTTACAAAAAATTATATTAGGGTGAAAAAAAATCACCCATTACATGATTTTTACCCCTTTTTGAGGTAAAAGTAGAAATGTACCGCTGTGTACCTCATACCGGGTCTTTCTAGAGCTATTGGAGCAGAGTGTCATCCAAGATCAAATAACCCACAGGGATGTGATGAGGAAGACAAAAAAGCAGGATGAAACAGCATCAGCAATCTCTCACTACTTATAAATGAGAGTCATGTGTCATTATTAGTGCATCAAAGTCTCTTCATCTCACCCCAGCCTCAGCTCCACACTGGAGCAGCGGGCCTGCAGTGTCTCTTCGAGAAAGTACTTTTAATCTGAGGACGACAATAACTTCCTGGAGACCAACTGGAGACAAAATGTGTTGTCTCTCTTTCAAGTCATCTCCAGTCTGTATCTTATGTTCTTATATCTTCATAAGGTACGTCCAGTCGAAGCTGGACATGAGTTCTGCAAAGTTCTTAGCGAGTTCCATTTTCAGGTCTTCAGTATACGCTGATCATCATTTTTTATCTCCTCTGGCGGGAGGTGGCTGGTGCCCGTGTCCTGACCAGAGCTGAGCGGCCTGGCGTTGGCCTTCGTTGACCGCTGCCGCCGAGTACCGTTTCCAATACACCGCATGAGGTTCTTGAACGTTGTCCACATTTCCTCGTCCTTGTAAGAGTAAATGCAAGGGTTCATGACGGAGTTGAGTACGGCCAGGAGCAGCAGCCATCGTTTTAATTTCATGACGTTACAACTCTTACAGTTGAGGCCATCCAGCAGGAGAACAACCAGGCCGGGGGTCCAGCAGATCACAAAGGCCCCTACAGGAAAAAATACAGCAGATCACAGACACTTAGATTTTTTTTAAGCATGTATCATTTTTTTTGTGCATGAGTGTGAGTGTTAGAAAATAAATAATAATAAAAAAAAGTTTCAATATCAATTTAGAAAAAGGCTACTCATCATATAATATATGATAATTATCTTATAATGTAAAATAATTAAACTGTAATATAATAATTGTCTTAAAGGACAATTTCTCAGCCAGGCACAATATCTTCCTTGGAAGTCACTGCTCTTGGTCAAGAAGCGCGTGAGAGGCAGCCAAGCAGATTTTGTTAACACTGGACAACGAAAGGCTGGCTGTTTCCCCTTGTTTCCAGTCTTTATGCTAAGCTAAGTGGCTGCTGGTGGCATCTTTATATTTATTGTACAGATGTGACTGCTATTGATCTCATGTAACTCTCAGCAAAAAGGCAAATACACCCATTTCCCAACATGTGGAATGATTCCTTTAATTGTACACTTATTATTAGGTGTTATCTGTTGTGTGATAAACTGTTGAAAATAAACAGCATCACCTCCTTTTTTAAAATGTGGGCTTGCAAAGCCCAAAGCATTCAAGCATTATACTAATTTTCACTTATAATTCATAGAACATTGACAATTTCACTAATAACCATTAATAAAATAATTATTTACAACAACCAGACAATCCATAAGAAATTGTGATCATGATATGATCCTAGACTGTAAATTGTGAAAATGTCACAGCCTGGTAGAAACAGTCTAACACAGTTTTTCCCAAAAAATACTACCCCAACATACTCAATTTACAATGTCATTTTGGCAAATGACTTAACTGATTATCAAAATTATTGCTAAATAATTTTCTGTTGATGGATGGTCGATGGATTTCATCATTATTTCTAACATTAAGCGAGTCATAGATTTACCCTTGCTTCCCAGACTTTTGAGATTGACAGACTGCTCAGGTGGGTAAAAGCCAAATATATAAACTAATCAAAAATAAATCAGAATGTATTTGGTGGTTTCAAGTACGTCTATTAATGAAGCTTTAACACAGAACGTATAAGAGTTTGACTTATGTTAAAAATGTGTGCATTTTAGCAGAATACTACAGAGGGCTCAATGCATTGCAGCTTAAGGGCACACGTGCAAATAGACAAAACACAACACACACTTGTTCAATGCTTTGTGACTTTTGAAGCTATGAAGATGGCTTCTCATCAGTGGTGATAGAAAATGAGCTAAATGTATGTCTCTTTGGTTTATTATAACATTGATATTACATCAATTTGTGTGTGAAACAATGACTGTGTCCCAGTTGGGTTCATCACTTTTTTGTGTCCCCTGGAAACACTTTCATTGTTGTCTGTGCTACTTGCAGCTTGTTTCTGTATTTGGTTTGTGTTGTGCGTATTTGTATTTGTCTATTTGGTTGTGTTGTGTTTTTTCAACATGTGTATTCAGATTGATGAAGATGCTTTCTGATATGCTTGTGTTTTGTCGATTTGCATGTGTTTTCTTAAGTTGCACTGTGTTGCGCTCTCTGTGCCGCTGTAGAATAATGCCATTCTAACACCATTTACACAAAACAGACACATTAAAAGAAATATGATGCCATCATTATGTTAAATGCTCAATTCTGTGTGTTTGGTAAATAACAAGGCAGGTCACAGAAGCAGTTAATTAGCCATCTATTTCAAACATGTTTGGGCACAAAACAGAGCTACTGAGAGATTTGTGGAGCTGATAGGAAGCCACAAGCTGCAACTTGCCTGTACTACCAGCATCTCTGCAGCTTCAATACATGTACACAACAAAAACAAGTACTGTTCTACACAGAAACAGACAGAGAGGGTCTGGTAGAAGTGTTGATCTAAGTTTTTTTTTTATGTTTTTCTCTGCTCTTAGGCCTGGAAGTCAAAACGTTTGCCACATTTTTTATAGTGAATTCCTATTTTTGTACTCTTTTCTTCTTCCGCTTGTGTTTTTTCTTTGTCTTTGATGAACCACAAATCCAAAATAACGTGAACTGAATTGAAATGGAGTGAGACCCCATTAAATCAACTTCCACTTGCAGTTTTTGATGTATTCCACAAGTTTAAAAGTGGACTTTATTTCCTCTTTAATCTCTGACAAAGAAAAAGCCAGAGTGGTTCTGAGGAACACAAGCATATGTTCCTTTTAGTATTCATTTACGTGATGGTGGTTGCACTGAAGGAATGAAAACAAAATCTGAATTGGCCTTGTGTAGTTTCGATGCTTCACTTCAAGAGTAAGTCCCAACACTCTTGAAAATGTTACAAATGAATGGCTGTAGACCAATAAAAAGAGATTGATATTTTACCAAACTAGTGCCATGAATAGTGAAGTACACATGTAAACAAGAGAACACAAGAGAAGTTATTCTAAACATTGAAGTAAGTAAATAATAGATTAAAGTGCAAATTTACACATATGAATGTGTTTTCTTCTTTAGTGTTTGTCGTTAAGAACAGGTCATGCACAGTGACTACGTTTAACAACAGCTCTAACTAACACTTCTGCACTCATCCATTTCATACAAAGCATGTGCTGCTTTAATGCGTCTCTGAACAGGTTTGTCCAGTTGCCATTTCCACCTGAGCAGACTGCTTTTCACCCGGAACAAGAGTCAAGTGTCTTTTTTGCTGACGAACAGAGCCCTTGGACCCAGACCTGACTACATATCTGAGATTTTTGAATGTCCTTCTTTTTTCTCTCAGACATCACCGTCATATTCCTTACAACACCGATTACGTTAGAGTGCCTCCGATACTTTTTTCCTTTTGTGCATTTTAAACCGTATATAGACATTCTGCTTGGAATAACAATTTGTGTTTGACATGTTTCTTTCCACAAACAAGATGAACTACCTACTTTAAATTTCTTGAAGTTACATTCACTTTTTTGTCATGAAAAATAATCAAGAATTCTTTCATTTCAAAAGTTAAACTACTGGACACATGATGTCTTCTACTTCACTGTAAAGGTATATGTGATCGCCGTCTCAAGTTTCTGCATCACACTTGTGTAAGTTGCATACTGGACCACGATTGGCTCCAAAGTTGTTGTGATTTCACAAAATCCTGCTCACATACATACACATAAACTTCAACTGAGAATAAAGGTGAGTAGAAGTAAACTTGCACATCCTGCACATGAATGTGAAACAATAAGCAAAACACTTCTTGTTAAACACTGAAGGGGGACTTTAAAGACAACACTTCCTTAAACTACGGAGAACTGCATCTGAAAGCAATTCACAACGTCTTCAAGTATAGGTTCTCTTTTTTTTTTTTTTTGGGCAGGGAGGAGGGGACGTTCACTGAAGGCCAGTGTGGTGTGGTGTGGATGGTACGCCACACAGGCTGAAGAGCAGTGTCCTTGCAGGGAGAGATAATTACACAGCACTCTGGAATAAAGTGTGTGCAGAGGCAGGCGGCTCCTACGCTTCATACAGTACAGTATCGAGCCATCTGTCTGGGCAAGCAGAGAGCCCCAAGGGACAAAGAACAATGACAGATCATTATCCTGCAGAGCAACTGGGCAAAAACACAACAACTAACTCCTCCATGTCTTATATAATCCTCCAGGTGACTATGAAAAGTGTACAAAAACACAAAAACTGAGCGTATTCAGCACTGAGATCAACTCATTTATGCTGCAGAAGTCCTATTGTTCCTTTTCTGTGCCGGGAGGGAAATGATTTGGGTACTGCGCCTCTATTGCAAGGTATCCTGTTGCAACACCTAAACAAAGAGAGCCAAACCACGATATCTGACGACCTTATCTAGGATAAAAATAAATGAGAAGAAAAGAACGCTTCAGCATTTTTGTGCTTTCTAATTCTGGGAAACAGAACATGAATAAGAAGTGGTTACCCAAACAATTAGTCGTATAATTGATAAGCCGACAGACAGATGATGAATCAGCCGCAGTGATTAAAAGTTTAAGGAATTTGAAGCATATGAATGCCAAACATTCTCTAGTTCCAGCTGTTTGCACATCCTGTAAACTGAATACCTTTGGGTTTCTGACTGTTGGTTCGAAAAAACAAGGAATGTAAAGATGCCTCTTTATGCTCTGGTAACCTGTGATAGGTATCTTTTACTATACTTCAAATGGTATAGATTAAATAACTAATCTGTTCTTTGTAAAAAAAAAATGAATCTATATTATAAATGATAATGAGAACTGTATTAGTTCCAATCCTATGAATGAGTTGTTCAGTCACTGGGAAAAGAAATACAGAGGGACCAGAAGACTGGAACAGGATATGTAGAGAGATAAAAGAAACCTTTCACTTCACGACAAGCACAAGCAGGTTTACAGGTTTACTGACAACACTGGTGTTTGTGTTATAATGCTCAAGGTTTTCCTCCATATCAGGAAAACACAGATTACAGTCGAGTGTGCTCAGCAGTGACTCAGTGAATTGGACTTTGTGACTGTTTCAAAGTACACCACAACTCTTTACACCTTAGTAACGCAGGAAATGTCTTGACTCCCTTTTGTATCATCAATACGCAACATTTTTATGAGTAGTACCTACCAAGCACGACCATCACTGTCTTGATGAGCTTAATAGGCGTCCTCTTGCGGTTGATGGAGCCGCTTGTGTGCGGCATGAGCACCGACGTCTTCTTCTTGACGTAGGTGTAGATCCTCATGTAGATTGCCACCATGACCAGGAACACCACCAGGTTAGACGCAGACCAGAAGACCAGGTAGCCCCTGCTGAAGATGGGAGCCAGCTGGGAGCAATCACTCAGGTTGCAGATGCAGTTCCAGCCCAGACTGGGCACGGCCCCCATGAGGATGGAGATGGCCCACACAAGCACGATCAGCAGGGTCACCCTCCTCTTTGTCAGGTTGCTGTGGACTTTCCAGTTCATGACGGAGATGTAGCGCTCCAGTGCTATTACCAGCAGGTTAGACAGTGAGGCTGACAGACTGATGTCCAGCAGGCCTTGGCGGATAAAGTATCCTTTAACTGTGAGCTGCCGCGACACCTCGCCCGTGTTAAACATGAGGTACACGTACGCTATGCCAGCGAGGAAATCCGAGGCAGCGAGGTTAGCAAGAAGATAGTAGAAAGGGTAGTGAAACCTCTTGTTGGTGATGACAGCAGCTATCACCATGGCGTTGGAGACCAGGATGAAACAGCAGAAGAGTGAGCCCACCACCTGGACGAGGATGAGCTGAGTTTTGTCCCATTTATCATCAGCGCCAATGTTGTTATAGAAGAAGCCCATGGACTCATTATAATGACAGGTCTGGTTCTGCTGGGCCATTTTAGAGGCAAGTCTGTGAAACGAGAATGAGAAAAGATAAGAAGTGGAACCATTTAGTATGCTATTCTAAATTACATAACAGACTTTAGCCTCTTCCTGGGGCTTTAAATTGGGGCTGCAACCTTTGCATTTTAATCTGACAATTATTTTCTCAATTAATCAATTCATGTTAGATCTATACATTTCTAACAACACAAGATGATCTATTTCAATAGCTTGTTTTATTACACAAATGTATTCTTTTTTTCTTTCATATATGACAAAGAAAAGCACATAATACTGACATTTGAGAAGCTGAACCAGCTCAAAAAAAATGACTTAAATGATGAATATCATCAAAATAGTTGCTGATTTATTTTCTATTTATTCGATTTATCACTGCAACTTCAGTATAAATATATACAAAACACAGTTACTTCTGTTTTAATACACAAGGACAATCATTCACCTTACTATCTAGTTTATAAAATTATCCACTAATAAGCAATACTAATAAACAGTATTTTGCTGGGCAGTGTTATTACACTGTTTGCAGTATGCATTCAAGTTTAAGATAATCTCACATTTAACAACTGAAGAAAGTTAAACTATGTCTTTCAAATGCTTTGCAGGCATTTCCATATCAGTTTTCGGGAATTCCGTCCATCAATTTACAACAAAAACACGAAGGGATGATAAGAGATGTGATGAGAAGTCTGAGCTGAAATGCTGCACTATGCCAGTTTTTTCAAGGACAAATAACTTCTAGGCCAAGAGAGATTTAATGACTTGACTCCAAAGGCAAGTGCACATACGCCAGAACCCATTAAATGGCAGGAAGCTGTGTTGAATAAAGTTGAAATCACAATGAGACCCATTAATAAAGCTAAACATGATAGTGGCCATAGTAACGTTTAAATGAGAGCCAAAACAATATGCTCAGTCAAATTAAATGAGAAGAGTCCATGGAATTGAATTTCTCCTATCTGTATAAGGTAAACAACAAAGATATGCTGCAACACACGACTTCAACATAGTACAGTCTAAAGGACAGGTTTCTCCATGACTTCAGGAGCCTTCTTTTCGCATGCAACTAACTTTACTACAGCCTGTCCCACGGGGCTGAACAGCAGCACCAACGACGGGAAGACAAAGTCCTCACAGTGGGACAAACTGACAAACAGAGAGACAAGCTCTGCTAGAATACAGAAAACGACATGAAACAGACAAAACAAATACAACGTAGAAAAGTAAGAACAAAGAGTTAGTGGAAAGAACAACTAGCCAGGTGAGTTTACCTGTGATAGAGGGGCGTCAGTGGATCAAAGGTTGCGAAATATTCCGTGAGTTCATGAGCATGTTTCCTCTGAGCCTCCGCAGCGGTGGACGGACGGAGGCGCCGGCAGCGGGACAGGGGACGAAGTGAAGGCAGGAAAGTTGAGCGTCTTCACTTTGAGACTTCAACTTGGTGACGTAGAGGGCGTGTGCCGCGCCGGTCCCATGCCTCAGTTCCTCAGGTTGACCGCGCGAGGTCCGATCACGGAGACGGTACCGCTGTCTGCTCAAGCACTATTTCGGTAGGGCTTGTACAGTGTGATTAATGGCTTTTTATTAATGTTAATAAATCATTTACTTATCGGCTACTTTATAGAGCAGTGGCAAGCAGTTAATAAGAGCAACTGTTGGGTTGCCAGATTGTGGAAATCCTACTCCAGTATAACACTTTATGGGTCTTTTTTTAGCTCGCGGTTAAATTCATTACTGTCCAAAAATCCATTAATAAACAGCTTATTAACATTTACAGCAGCTGACTTGAGGCCGTGATTTATTAACTTTTATAACTGCAGGTGACTGACTAATATTTAGTATATTAAATTCAGATCCTTTATTAATGTCATACTAACGTTTATAGCTGCAAACCTGATTAGAAAGAGTAAAACCCCTTGTGAACTTGTTTCCATTTTATGCTACTTTATACTTCTGCTCCACCGCATTTAAGCAGGAAATATTGTACTTTTTACTCCACCCTATTTATCTGATAGTTTGGAGTTATTGGGTGCTTTTCAAATTAAGATGAAAGGTATCTGGAGACATTTACATTAAAAACACATGATAAATTATAACACAATGTTAAAGATTAAACCAGTGGTTCCCAATGTTTTTGGCCCCTTACATTAAAGGAGTGGCACTTTAAGATGTCAATCAGTTGTTAGCAGTTCAATCAAAAAGACGTTTCTCACCTTGTTTCATTTCAATAACTGTTCCAGGCCCAAAGAGATAAAAAAACATTTTCAGTATTTAACAGAACAGCAAAGATTACAGAGAAGCACTTCTTCACCGCTGACAAAAGTGACTCAATACCTTCATTGCAGAGCATGGCCATGCCTGTGTTTATCTGTTATGGGGCCCTGAGGAACTAATTTGTTGAGGCCCCCCTACTTCTCACATCCTCTGTAAAGTGTGCATGTACAGACTCCACCAAAATCCCATTCAGTACATGACACATTTTTCACATACACTAAAAACCCAACCAGTACTGCTGTCTTGACTCCCAGTCTTCTGTGTGGTCATCTAATTTGAGGCATTTGGAGGCCCCCGGGGCAAAGCAGGTGCCTGCTATGCTGGTTTGGTAATACAGCTTTGAACTTGTTATATCAAGTCAGTTTACAACACAAAGAATGTAGTGGAAGTTTACCAACACACTGAAGTGCCTTGGAGCACAAAAACATTGTGAATTCATATAATGGGTGGATTCTCCTTTATTCTGAGTCATAATTTTGGAGCAGTTCCTCTGTTCACATTCAAACCTACTGTGTTTACTGTCTTGACTTCAATGGAGGGCTTATTCCCATTTTCCACAATTGTGCGTGTTTTGAAATTTGTCATTAGCTCATGTTCCTGATGTTTGTTGACCCAAACTAAACTCACAGATTAGTCGAGAGAAATTCTTAGAGTAGATACCAAAAAGGATTTGGTATCTGTTTTGACTTGAACTCAAGTCCTAGTATGAAACGAGATATTACTAATACAAGGGCAGTATTGCCACATATGAAGAACACTGAGGTGGCACTAAATGGCGTGTCAGCTCATTAACACATGCCATAGAACCGCCTGATCTCTCAGGCATTTTATCACATCCAGACTGAAATCAGTCAAAGGATCTTTTGGATGACATTATGAAGAAGTGCCCCACAGGTAAATGCAGGTCTTGCAGATGAGCTCTGATGATTTGTCAGATCAAACTCAAGGGTTTAATGAAACATGATTTTTATCAGGTAAAAACATAGCAGTCACAGTGCAGGTGAGAAGGCATGCTCAAGCTTGTTCTAATAGCTTGACATGCTGGTAGATTTGATGATAACCGTGACTCATGCTCTGGTGCTGGTGTAGTCATTAAAAACTCCCTTCTCTTTCTCAATCTCAGCCCATCTGTGAACATGTTATGAAATTTAGAGAAATCTTTGGAGCACCTAATATTTTTCTGAGCACACGAGAGATTTGTTGTACTGAAACGTTGTTCTTATTTTATATCAAGTTCCCATCACTGCTGGTAAGACATTGATCATGGAAATAATAGGATTAGTCCACAGCTTTGACCACTTACTTGTAACTTGCTGTGTAACTCAAAGCTCAATGTGCACACTTGCAGAAAAGACGGGAAACGTAGTCTAACATTTGATATATGTAATGTAATGTAAAACAAACATTGGCTTTATTGCACTCTTTACTACAACATTTGACAAATACATTTCCTCTAGCACTGCATGATGTTGCATAGACCCGGTGTTTGCAGAAATAATCAAGTGCAAATCAACACCGAATCCAGCTCTTTGGCAACTAACACATATGCATGCCTAAATAAGGCCCAGTAAACTCATCAATATCCTGAACTCCAACAGATACTGTTAAATAACATGTGAAACCTTTTTGTCTTGCTCCCAGTTCCAACTCGAACTCAACTTGAACTTGAGCTCCAGTCTCCAGCATTTCATATTGCACTTTTTACTCCTGGAAATACACGCTCCAGGATTCTTCAGCGGAAGCAGCTGAAGTCTGCATCAGACACGTGAAGTCCTGTTCCCAGCATCCTCCTCCCCCTCATGTTCCTGCTCCCTGAATCGTCTCATCTGGGGGTGGGACAGTTGTCAACTGATCAGTATGACATCATCATTTTCTGGAACTCTGCAAAGACATGATCGAAAAAAAGAGGCATGACGCCACCAATGTCTCGTCAACACCACCATATACTGATAAAGAAATGTTTTCACTCATAAAGATGCTTAATCAAATATCTCACACATCAGGGATACTGATCTGTATTCAAAACATTAAAGCCCTTGAAAACTTGGTTTGTAAGTATATCTTAAGAGCTAAAGATATTCCGTTTACTGTGAGATGTGACAACAGCAATTTGAGAAACTGTACGCAAATGTTGGGAATCTTTGCTTGAAAAATGAATGATTGAATATCGATTAATGATTTTCTGTTGATTAACTAGTCGACTAATCATTGCAGTTTTAATGACGAGTAAAAATCCAACGGCTTTCACCAGATTTTGATTCAAACATTGATCAACACACAGAAGAAGCTGATGTCACCTTTTTTCCCCCCCAACTACACCAGGTTCAATGTGAAACTATCTCAGACTGTGTCTGAGTCATTTTGTGTTACAATGTCACATCCAACTCATTACAAAGGGCACAAGAATTCAAGATTCAGCAAGACTCACATTTGCTTGTTCAGACTGGTGAGGTTTCTCTAAACTCTTTGCTACAGTAGTGTTTGTGTTGAGCTAACCTCCTACAAAGATTATCACAGTCAGTTCCCACAATTCAAACCAGCACAAGTCCTCCTCCTTATTCTCTGGGGATTCCACCTGCGTGAAGGCTTGGCCTCTGACACAAAGGTAGACAACATAGGGATGGCAAGGTTGGGATTTCAGGCGTAACCTTTCTGAGAATAAAATCCCCAAACCAAGCACTGTGAAAATGATAGCCTTGCATCTTGAACACTTTCTTGTGTTTGACTGTTTGCACCCAAGAGAAACAGCTAATTATGTCCCTGTTACATCAAATCTGTAAACAAATTACACATTTTTCCTTCATCTTTTATGATCTGCCAGATGCAGCAGTTCGCAGTTGTGTCTGCTTCAGCTCTCACAGACCAATTCCCAGACTCTCTGTTCCGCAATCTGCTGCAGCCGTTTGAGGATGTGAATGTATTTCAAAGAGAGCAATAAAGTTGTGTCCATTTACTCTCTTGGAAAGCAAAACTGCACCAGCTTTAGGCCTTACTGTATTTATACATTGCTTCCAGGCACAGCTTTACTGCTCCCTTTGTCAAATCGCTTTAAAAACAGGTACAAAGTGTCATGTAAAATCTTTACAATACTTGTCAATTCACTATGAAGTTTCATACATGTAACTACTGACACAGAATACATTCATCCAAACAGACAAACTTGATATATTGGTTCCAAATAAGAAATAGTTTTAAATCCAAATGGAGAGTGACTAACTCCTCAACTTGCTTTCCAAACAAGATAAGAGAGGCTCATTGTAAGCAGATGAAATTTCATCCTGTAAGACACTGAAGTGTTTGAGCAGAACACAGATCTAATTTTTCTGAGTACAGCAAGACGATACACATAAATACAAAATTTAGTCAGGTCAGAGGCTGCAAATGGCTGTAATTGCACCATCTGTAACTTGACAAGAGTACCCCTAATGACAAAAAGGCAGCCAAATCTAAAAGGCCACTGGCACTTTTATGTTCATTTACACAGAGACAATGCATATTTAGTTGCCAGTCTTGCACAATTACACATTATTTCATAATGGCTCTGTAACTGAGACTACACTTCCTTTAACACTTAAGACATCCAGAGCAGGAACCCTGGATGTCTCTGCGATAGAAAACGGCTGTGAAACCTGCAGGAAAAGACCGCAGAGTGCAAGTGTTAATGTCTGGTAAAACAATAGTGACGGAAGAGCCCTGAAAGGAAGAAAACGATTGTCTGAGCCACAATATTTCATTCAGCACTTACATAATATATGCAGCAAAGTAAACCTTTCAATCGCTGATGAACTCAGTTCTTTTCCACCGATTATGTGTCGCCCAAACATGGCTCAGGCTAGCAGAAAATATTGGTTTGATGGCAAACACTGTACAACATTGTTTATCTCAGAAAAACAACAGCTGTTGCTTTTCTGGGACAAATGACATCTTTTTGCACTCAGTCATAAAATGGTCTGATGATTTTGAAGTAGACGAACAGCGATGGCTACAGAAACCAAGCCTCCTGTCTGTTTACAGTTAGGCCTTTTCCTGAACATAAGCTTAATTGATCCAAAACAGGGAAATTGAATAATATATTAAAAGCATATAAAACATTCCATGAAGCTTTAATAATGCTGAGCCAAAAGTCAAAGTAAGAAACTGCAGTCTAGTGAAGTGCCACTTTGAAACCTTTCAGTTTGGTAGAAACAAACAGTTAAGGAGGAAGCAAGGGCTTTTCAACAAGCTCCAAGTGATGAATAAACTTTACACTGTGGCTTCAAAATGGACATGGTGAAATAAAAGTGTGATAAAATGCAATTCATTACTCTGGCATATTAGGAAATTATTGTAAGGAATGGCATCTGATTACAAAAGAAGGGTAAGCAAGTGATGAAGAAAGAGAGAATGCAGTCCTGCATGAAACAAAACCCCACACACACACTAAACTTCACTGTACACCACATTAAAGACAACTGGAGTTATACTTTCACCCATCGCCCTCAAATCAAATAACTCTGCCCAGCTAACCACCGTAGCTCAGGGTTGGGGGGTGAACAGTGCCACAGTGTACACCCTCTGTTTCTCTGTAATCAGCCCATCACTGGGTGTGTCTGCATAGCTCCCACCACTAATTTCATTGCGCTCAGACCGCGTTCAGAGCGAGCCAAACCACAGCGTGGAGGAAACTCCACTGCAGTCTGCTGCCTGCTGATGATAGAGATTGGCTCATAGAAAAGGAATGAGCAGAAAACGGGGACATATAGAGACATATAGGCATATGTCTTACTGTAGCAACAAAGCGTAAGCAATGCAAACCCAGTTCTAAAACTGTGAATGTTACAGTATATGTGAGACTTTTGTGTATGTATCACCATGATAATGTAATATTCTGTATTCCTTGTTTGTTCCCTTGTAATGGTGACAGATCAATAATCAAAGTACACTGTATATTTGCTTCTTAAATGTTATTATAACTTAGTGGTACATCTTTCTCACCAAAGTTCAATAGTCAATAAGATGGATGCTTCTCACATTGACAGCAGCAAATGTTTGTTTTGAGCAAACAGCAGAAAACGTGACCTTGATAATTAAAGAGTGCCAACTCAATCAAATAAGACAACATACTGCTGCCCATTCTGTTTGTTTGACATGACTGATTTTCTGGTTAAGTGCAGAGCAAAAATACTACAGCAATGATCATATAGCAACCAAGATGCCACAAAAATGAAAAAACAAAACAAAACCCAGAACTATTTCTTTTAGAAAAATCTTAACAAACCCCCTCAGCTGAAGTCTATAAGAGATGGTTGAAAAATGGTAAAGAGAACCCGCCTCTAACACATTGCCCTTGAGCAAAGCATTTAAACGATAACACCGTTCCTGTTTCAGTGATGAGAAGTCATGTTTGTTTAGTGCAGCTCCCAAGTGTGCATGTCTGTGTGTGTGCGTGTCTGTGTGTGAACAGAGTGTGAGAATAAAAGTTAATTATCATCACAGTATCAACATTACTGTGGACACTGTCATACCGTTGGCAGCAACAGAGCACAGACTGTCTGACGTGAACGTCTGTCTGACTGTTCTCCTCTACAACAGGAAAATCTTTCTGCTCTCTCAGGAACTTCTGCAAGTCTGTCAATGGGAACCCATCCCTCTGGTAGTTCTGTTAGTAAAAACAAATATAAATAAATGCAACAATTAAAAAACAGTGTATTGGAAAGTACATGACAGTATCTTTTTCATAACAGTTTTTTATAAAGACCTATTTAACAGTGGATAATCTAGATGTATTCTCGAAAAGGTTTTTGGTGACATTTATGGTACAAAGACGTCACTGATGTCTTCCCAGAGATTTGTGAAATGTTAATGAGTTGCCTTTAATGGCATAAGAAGATTTAAAAGCTGAATTCACATAGTGTCCACAGCTCTCACGTCACTCAGACTGAGCTAACAAACAAGTACCTTGATGGTCTCGTAGGCATCTGTGATGAGGGCGATGAAGAGCGACAGCACCATGTAAATGAACAGGGAGATGAAGGAGTAGAGGTACGCCCGACTGAAGATCCACACCAGCGTGTTTTTGTCCTTCAGCTGGGCGAACGTGGTGAACATGTCGTCACCATTCAACAGGGAGAACAGACACTCCGCCACGCGACTCAGCCCCTCAAACTAGGTCACATGAAACAAGGGACATTAGACTGGACTATATGAAAGTTACAAATGTTATAAGCAAAGTTAAACATTTCTAATTAATAATTTTGCCCATAAAATGCCAGAAAATAATAAAAAATAAAATGCTCATTACAATTTTCAAAAGCCTACTACTACTACTACTACTACTACTACTACTACTACTACTACTACTACTAACAATAATAATAATGCATTTTATTTATAGGGCACTTTTCAGGCTACTCAAAGACACTTTGTGAATTAAAAATTATCATAGAAAAACTATAAAATAAGGCAGGTAATAATAAAATAGATCAAAACAAACAAGACACAACTTAACAAACCTAAACACACAAAAAACAGTAAAACCTAAAAGATATTTATAAGCCGAAACAGAGAAAAACCTGACAAATGAGAATCTGGAACTAAATGATGTTTGACATTTTTGCTTGAAAAATGACTATCAACTATCAAAATAGTTACTGATTGGCTGTAAGTAAATGCATAATCGTTTCTGATCTAGTTACAAGTCAAAACAGATGTGAAGCATTAAGACAGGGTGTGGAGCCATAGGTGATATCCTGTAGCTTAACACGAGAAAGTGACTTATTTCAGATTATTAATTATATTACTAGTGCTGACATGAGACATGCAAAACTTGTTTGCTTATATGTTGTATAATTTTTTCCAATAAGCGTCTAACTCAGAGGGAACAGGAGGTGTAGAAGACTGAAGCAGGATGGTTGATAGAGGTGGACTGATAAAGACAGAAAGGCAAACAAAGAGACAGATGACTGAAAGGGAGAGCTTGATAACCAGTCGCAAATGTTATGAAAGATGCCAAATTCCCCAGTATGTGATAGTATCTAAGAACAACATCCCACTGTGAGAGTATGGATTCAGGGCACAGCACTTGAAGACGTGTGGGACGGCAGGTCCTACAACATCCTCTGTTTATTCCCTCAGTAAATACACAGAGGATCCTGGAAGGGCCGACAGCACTCTACAGGGGACTCCCCCTGCGACCACAATGTAAATATCTTGACCGAGTCTCAGAAGACAGCAGCATTGGGAACTGAAACCTGCTTTACTTCAGCTGCAAGCACCGCATGTCAAATCACTTTCACTTCTGCTGATGACAGGTGATTATGTAAAAGTGTTATTATACATGAGATTAACTTTGACCCCACAAACACACTTCACATAAGTCCACAACTTATTTCTAGTAGTTTCTCCTAGTCATTTTCAGACTGTCAACAAATTTCCATCTGGCCAGTGAGGCTTCACTTGGCCCAGGGCGGCTGATCTCAGTCTATCTCACATCTGTCTCTCCAGCAGTATGAGCTCTGTCTTGTTTAGACGCCTACTGCTGCTCGGACTTCCGTAAATAATTTATCTTAACGGGCGAGGACAGCTAAACACACACATATTTTCTCTGATGGCACTTGCTATCCAAGGAGTTAAGACCATCTCTCCTGAACTGACGCTGTGGTCCTCGCCTGTCCAAATGTCCTACAATTGCAATTCAAATATATTTACTTTGTTTTCAGAGCATACACAAAACCTTTGCTACTACAACCACCTTTCAAGAGTGGTTGTCTAGGGGTTTAAGATGCTGGCCATGAAATTGCAGCATCCCCTGTTCGAGCCCAGGGATCCCTCATATCTCTCCTCCCTTTCCTCTTCTTATTATCCTATTCATATTATCTTAATATCCAAAAAAACAAAAACAAACAAAAAAAAAACACACTTCTGCTACTATTAAACAGAGGCAAGGCTGTGAGTGTGTGCACACGCTTGAATGTGGCACAAACGTATGTCCCAGTTTAAGAATTGGTTGCTGACAGTAAAGCACAGAGAGCTGCTGTCACTTAAGACAGAGGATTACTGGGCGAACATACACTGACACCTAGTGACGAAACTGTGCACCTACACAGTGTTTAAACCAGCAAAAGGCCATTGACCTGAAGTTTCTCAAGACAAAGGCTGTTTTTGCAGTTTTTCTTAGTTGTAGGTTATAATGCTGAAACTGCAATTCAAAAGCTACATAACCACAGGAGAAAGCCTGGTAAGTTTTGTTTTATAGCGGAACTGTGACTGAAACATGAGGCAATTTACAGAAAACTTGGTGCAGAACACCTGCATCTTTCACTATGATAAACATTCATTTACATTCTCAAAATTCACAAATTCAATTATTTCCCAGTGTGAATCCCTGCAATCTCTGCACACTGATTTTTTCTTTTTAAACTGTTCAATCACAGAGTGCTGTTTCAGCCAATTTACACATTTACACACGCGCATATCTGGGAGTTCCCTAATGCGACTTTATTTTTGTGGTCTCAGCAGTTCTACAGGAACAAGCAGGGGCGATGTCACTGAAAAGGGACTTAATAGTTCCCCTAATTTCCACTGCCCATAACAATTTACACATGCACATATTTGGGAGTTCCCTAATCCTAATGATTAACGATTATCCCATAAACTCATAAATTTGCTTCTTTAATTTAATCTTGAGGTCCCCACTGCCTCTGCTCTCCCTCAAATTAGTTTGTCTGTTACCTTTTCATGGTACGGGCCCAGTACAATCCACCCGCAGAAGGTGTAGCCGAGGTAGATCATGCCAGCACAGCAGCAGAAACGCAGAACCTTGGGGAAGGCTGCTTTCATGGTCAAAATCAGCACCTACAGCAGAAACACAGGAAGTATGCAGAAAGTAGAAGTATGTGAAAACTAATTGTTCACTCGTGACCAAATCATGAAAAAAAAAAAAAGTTGAAGACATTTGCTTGGGGTTAGAGCCTGTAATCAGATTTTGTGCATTTCAAATCCCAAATGAAGTGTAAAATGTTAATATAAACAATACACTGTCTTTTGCTAAATGTCTTGGATATGAGTGCAAGGAAAGGCCCCTGTACCTTGTTTAAAAAAAAAAAAAAAAGGGTTGAGATTCAGACTCACGTTGTATTTCTGGAAGTATCCCAGGTACCTGATCACACTAACCCACACCATTAACGTAGATGTTCCCAGGAAGATACTGCACACATCGTAACTGGTCAGACTCTACAGGAGAGAGAGGGAGAGGAAAAATAACTGTCTCCCTGTAGGATTTAAATTAACAGTCAGGAAAAGATTACATGTTTTCTTTAAGTTCACTTTAAGTATGATTTCATTTTAATTGGCACCCTCTTTGTTGTAAACTGAGTGTGGATTATTTTATTAGGGCTTAAAGTACAACGTGGAACTGCAACACAGGAACATCCTATCAATCATTAACTATTTTGTTTAATGTCTTCCCTTTATGTGTTTGAGTTGTAACACAAATCAGCTCAGTGAGCACATTAAAGGGTCTAATTTTACACTGAAAGTTGCCTCTACTGGTGTAGATAACTCTAGTAAATCTACCATGTTAAATCATTTTTTCTTAATAGGCCCTCTATCACTAGATTTCAGAAGGAAATACCTTGTTCCTTGAATTCTCATATCAGCCTTGTCTTTAATAAAAAAAATAATCTATTTTTTTCAAGCAGAACCTGCCATTATTTTACTTAAGTTAAGCTAAATGTTTTACTCTTAAACAAAAGCCTCAGCCAGGGGCAGGAGTGTATGAGGGAAGAGTTTATTTCCATCTCTGTCAAGCTTGGGGTAAACACTCAACATGGTGGCCATGAAAAGGGCAGACAGGTTAAAATAAACTGATCTTTACAGTGTCTCCATTAAGTCTTTTCGCTCCAAAAGGCCACCAGACACTGAGGGCATAATTTAACAGCATTTTATTTCTCAACTGCTTCATAAATAAAAAGGGTGTAAAATCAAGATGATGCTGACTGCTTGAAACTTTGAGTTCAATTAATTTCTTTTTTGCCTGACCTGATGATACCCTAAGATGTCTTACCCAATTGTCTCTGATTATTTAACTTGCAGTATTATATCTCAGTTACCTTTGTACAGAAGATAACAGTAAGCTTATCTCTATGGACGGAAGAACATGATTAATTTTACCTTTGCCTGTATTTCCATCTTCAGTATGGATCCAACTATGGCCAAGAGGTCGCTGACAATGACCAGCACATACCAGCCATTCAGAAACTCCCTCTGATCATCCTCACACACTTTACGATTGTAGTTCTCATGGAAGAATCGGGAGAATCTCTGAATATATAACGATGCAAATTCAGAGCTTCTCAAAGAAAAAGATGTACATACATATCAGCTGATGGCTAAATGGTAAATTCTAGACAAACAACATTATTTTACCAGTAACAAAAATCCTCCTGGTTGTTGCCCAAACACAAGAATAACAGATCCATATCTACATGAGGTATATTACATGCTGTAATAATGGGAATTTGAATTAATTGTAATTATATTGACATTTAGCTTTGGAAGAAGAAAGTGAGAAAGACTGTAAAGGTTTTGAACAACCAGAAAATAATTAAGAAATATAAGCCAAAAAGTAGAGGAGGAAGAACCAAAAAATGTTCTGTGTGATATGGAAGAGTGTGAGCAGGGGCTGAACTGCTGACCTGGAGTAGCCTCACAGCCAGTACGATGGAGCGGGTGCACAGCACAGCTGATGTGAGGCAAACCAGAATGACGAAGCCATCAAACATCAGAAGATAGTGCGTGTTCTTCTGAGCTGAAACAGATAAAGTGTGTGTGTGTGTGTGAGACAGTTTATCTCTTACATAACTCCCAACTACAAGTTTGAAAGAAAACGCCTCACTGACAGTCAGCAATATCAGGCCTTGAAACTGGAGTAAAATGTAGTTATTCTTATTTGTTTTCACCTTTTCAAATGTTTCTACCTTTTTAAAAAAAAAAAAAAAAAAACAGAGGAGGTGATCTGGTGGACATACTTTTTTTTTTTTTTTTTTCCAAATGACAGATAATCATATAGAAGTATGACCAACCACATATAACAGTGTGGGCATTTTCAATATTAAATGACATGATACTGTTACACTGCTAATTCAACCTCATTCACTCAAGTAGGTGTATAAAAAATCTTCCTTTGACCCTTGAAACTTTATACTTAAGAGTAATGTGTAAATATTACAAATATGTATTCGCACATAATAGTGAGAAAAAACAAGCAGCTCTTCATAATCTGGTAATCTTTTGATATGTTTAAATTTAAGTCTTGTGGTTAATGATTTGTTATTTACATTTCTCCACAACTCCTTACACAACCTTACCCGTCCCAGATATCTTCCAGTCTGTGCACGTGCTGCTCTGAGCGTCTATGTCCAGGAATATTTTCACCTTTCCACTGTGACACTGGTTGTCAAATGTTATCTAGGGACAAGGAAAGTAAACTAGCAAAACAATGTAGCTGAATTAAATATATATGTATATATCTGTGGTCTTTATCAGTCTCAAAGATTCTCAAAGCTGTGTCTCTCCATGATGGAAAGTATTACAGTGTTTCACCTGCTCATGTCAGTTTATAATAAGAGATAATAGCTGAAGGGATGAACTGTACCGTGACAAAGAACGAGTAGCAGTCAGGTAACTCCCGCGAGCGCACGGTCTGTAGGTTGATTCCCTTCAGCTGGAAGGTTATTTTGATGTCGACCAGCCTGAAAAAAAAGGAAGGGGTGGATTGAATAGGTGATTTTAATGTACAGTAGAAAAAGAAGGTATTGTATGTTAAACAGAAGCTGCACTGTATACCTGTAAAAGTCCAGGTCAAAAAATGATGAATTTTGGGTTCTCCACAGGTTTGCAGTCTTTGGATCATGTGACATACAAACTGAGAAAGAGATGGACAGAGTGAGAAAACAACGACAGGACTGTTATTGAAAGCATGTCTTTTGCACCTAAGACCTTTCATTTTATATTTTTGGTAAACATAGTTTAATATACAATTTAATATAATGCAGTGATTTGCAATGGGAGAAATACTTGTGATATAAATGCATACTGAACATCTCCTCAGCGATATAATGAAAAATAGAAAAATGTGGTTTGTGGTCGATTTTGACCAATTATACAAAAAAAAAAATTACAGACTGTATAGATAAGGCACTTAAATGTTAATGGCCTCTTTTAACTTGCTTTTGGCATCTTGCAGGTGACTACATGTCATTGTTGTCTCTCACCTCTCTCCAGCTGGGCGTCTATGTCGTAGACCTCGTCTGAGGGCTCCACGCTGCCTCTCTTGTAGTACTCTTTACAGATGATGAGAGGCAGCAGTCCGCCATCTTCATCCTCAGCGTAACTGATGGGACCCGTAGAGAGCCGGCCCAACTGGCTGTACTGTAAATATCACAGGCCTCAGGTAAAACACACTGTCCCAGCGTGATTTATACAACGTCATAAGAGACTGCAGACTGCCATATCACACACAAACACAAAGCCAAGTTGTTTAACATTAAGTACCAGCATGTTTCCCAGGATTTCCAGAAGTTTAAAATCACACAGAGTACATTTATAATATGAACATTAGCTTCCCAGTTTTATCTTATGCTGGTTTTGATTATTTTCAGGATAAGGCGTTTACATGGAACATGAGAGAGCTGGTTATTCATTCATTCATTCACATGTTTACATGTACATAACAGTATCCAGGGTTCTGATCGTCCGTGTGCAGGTGTCTTCAGGGATAAGAGCTTATCCATGTTTTTGAGACCATGATAAGATGTTTACATGCATTATACCAGGATATTGCAAAAACGTAATCATAACCACAAGTGCGCATGTACAGTATATGGGCTCCATGAAAATAAAGAGAAAAAAAAAAAAAAATCACCTCGTAAGCTCAATGATCATGTAACACAGACCTACAATGATTATAAAATGTATGTATATACCTTTTAAAATCAAAAAATCGGGTTAATTTTACATTTTTTGAATGTGCTGTATTTTCATTTCAACAGTAGCAAAGTATGAAACGACCCCATTAACCTAAGGAAAAGGTCAATCTCAACTCAAGCACAAATATGCACAGTCAAACCTAAAGCATTTAAATTCAAACTAACCCTGAAGAATAAGGATGCGTTCATGTCTTAACAGAGTTTTCCTAAATGTTTCCAACTAGTAAATCTGTTCATGTCAACATCCGAGTCGTAATTAGGACTGGAGAACTGTGATGCATCACTTCAGCAAGAGTCAGCCGTTTAGATAATCAAACTAACTGTCAATGCACAGTATTTTTAACCACCACACAACAATTCTGAAAATCAGACAACTGTCTTGACCTGTCCAATGATGCAAACGCTTGTAAGTTGTCAACATGGGAATCTTTCCCCATCCCACAGGGCATTACAACTACTACTTTTCATTTTTGTGACAGCAGTAGAAAAAACAAAAGCAAGAAGCGTAAGCATGTAAGATGAGGAAGACGAACTTGCCTGATCCAGGACATAAAACAGGCTGTCCTTAACATCATATTGGGTGTAGACAGCAACACAGTAGTCGTCCTCATCCACCCCGCTGTAGTCCTTCAGGAAAAGGTTTTTGAGGGCTATGGTGTTCTCCTCCTTATAGGACACCACCAGCTGGTTGTTGAGGCCGAACAGGATGAGCTACGACGAAAACAAGAGGAAGAAGGAACATTTATATTTTATGTAAATTCTTACAGTAATAATCAAGGGTGGAGTTAATTTAGTACATTTATTTCTGCTTCTGGAATTAGTATCTGTACAATACCAGTAATTTTTTTCCACAATATTCCTCTAAAGCCAGAAATGTTCGGTCTTTAGGCGTCTGTGGTTGTTGCTTCTTGAAAGTTTTTGCTACATTGAGCAGTTTCCAATTTCTCAACATACACTGATTTGGACTTTTGCCTGTTTACATTTTAAGGCTCACATACAGCAATGGCCTTCCTTACTAGTAACTTTTGAAGTAGTAATTTTACTTCAAGTAGAATATGAATATGAAGTAATTGTTCTGAGTAGTTTTCCTGTTGTTTTGCTGCACTTTCTCCACTACTGAAACAACAAGGAAGCGTTTTTCTGGGTGGTTCTGCTCTCCATGTCTGTGTTAATCTACATTAATCCCAGCGTACATACTTGTGTGGTGATCATGACAATCTTCAGGATCTGCACACCCAGTTTCCAGGGTATTTGCCGTCGGGCCCTGTACTTCTCACACGGGCTCATGAAGTAGTACCTCAGGTCATCTCTCAGGTTCTCCTCCTTGATAACATCTTGAGTCATGACAGAGCTGAAACAAAAAGGGGCAACGTAAATGCAGGAGCTGGGACACGGATGGGAAAAACGACAACCTGTGTCTGGCCTGGTGCTGTGGACGCCTGAGAACAGAGTCTTTTAGCTGATGAAGAGGCCAACATATAGCACTAAGGGGGGGAGGAAGCAGAAGTGAAAGAGAGAGAGAGCAGT
The DNA here is from genome assembly GCF_002260705.1 of Seriola dumerili. Lineage (NCBI taxonomy): Eukaryota > Metazoa > Chordata > Actinopteri > Carangiformes > Carangidae > Seriola > Seriola dumerili. Next base: position 2,324,449 of record NW_019174257.1, on the reverse strand, counting down.
TATTTGATGATAATTTACTTGAGCAATAGTCGTGCTTTTCAGCGCAGTGGACCAGACTGGCTATCTCTCACAGGAAGAACTCCATGTACTGAGGACACTGACTGCATTCATGGAGCTGCCTGGGTTTTAAGTCCAAGGTTAGCTCACTGAGAGTCCACTTTCAATATTTTCCCAACAGTATGTCGCCCACAGACTCTCCCTGACACAGAGCAAATCTCTAGCATTCCATTTTACTTTAAGGGTTTCTGTTGAAATACAAATTTACAGCTATTTTCAGCTGAATTATAGTTGTCTGGTCCCGTCGGGAACTTGTATTAAGCAATAAATAACTTCTGTTGTTGTTCTAATGTGAGACAACAATAATGCAAATGGATTTAAGCTCATTTTTACATCTAAATATTCGGTGTTTCAGCCGCGAAGTCTAGTTAGTTATACTCCAGAGACAGAATTCTTCAGAGGAGTTAACTAAAAATGTTGACATTTTACCTCTAAGCTCATTTTTGAACAACAACTACTTAAAAAAAAAAAACACTTACCTAATTGAATTGCTCCTGTCCAGATATCGACCTAATAATTCCATGGTTGATTATCCACGTGGACGCAGGAGTTAATCGACTGCGGTTGTTCTCAGGTTGACAGAGAGACACTTCCCGCAGAGGGGATTCGCTTCTGCTGGACTTTCTGTGTGACCACGCAACCTCCTCTCAGCCAATCAGGAAATTAGTGTCAGGAGGCGCACAGGTGTCCAATCTACGGCCCGAGGTCCTCCAGGGGTCACTGTAGGACTGAAATGGGCCAACATCACAAAAATATTCAAATAAAATGCTTTACTTAAGAGAATGGCTGTTGACCCAAATCTGAAACTTGTTATTCAGCTTTTAAATGTTTATTATTTTGTTTCAATAATAGTCTAAATTTCCCCTTACTGCATTAAAATCTAAATCCTGTTTCAAAATGATCTTCACACTGCCAAGACTGAAATTCTGTTGGGGAAACTTTTTTGTTTTCCTTGGCCTAAAAGTAGTCCTTAAATAAATAAAATGATCTTAAAAAATACTGGAAATAGCTTGCAACATATCCAGTAAGTGCTTGTTTTTAATTGTGGAATGTGTGGAAACTCCCACTCCAATTCCCAAATACACAGATGACCTCAGGACTACCCCACCCTCCATGACATGACCTATCCACAGCCCTGTCCACAATGTTCCTGAAAAATAGTTTGTAAGCAAAAATCAAAGGAAAAGTTTGAAAAAAAACCTGGTTATTATTCCGAATGAATTTTTACACTCAAAAAATCTAATATTTGTTTCATGAGGACTGTGTAGCTATGGTTTATCAGCTGTCATCACATTTTGATCTGTCCAAGAACAAAACCAGAACAGAACCCATCCTCAGATCTGTTTGGGGCTCCTTGATTAAAGTTTACAGCCACATAGCTCTAAATGAAAGCAACATCAACTTTGAGGTTTTGTTTAATAGACATGCAGCTTGTGCCCTGACCAAATGTTGCATTCAGGTGTATTTTTGCCGTCACAGAATCTGACAGAATAAAACACTTCAAGTTTACCAACCATGAAGTGGAGCACTCAAGGAATGACTCAAAAGCCTATAATCACATTACAAGAATAAAAAAGCAGCATTTTCCCCATATTAATTAATTACCTGAAGTTAATGGTATTTAGCTATGGTTGAATGTCTCTCCATGCTTGACACTGTGTCGACACTTCCAGTCTACTTCTTTGTCTTTGTGTTGTGGCTGTAAAAAAAAAAAAAAAAAAAAACAGTGAAAGAGGTTGTCGAGTGTCTTGAGGGTATGCTTAAATTTGGAATGAGGTATGTGGATACATGTTTGACGGCTGTGGCCGTTAAACATGCTGCATTATTAGACATCAAAACACATTTTACAAGATAACAGATGTCCTGTTCTGAAATTGTGAGCCCATTACTGGTACTGAAAACTGCAGGACTCCACCACACACACAGCTGTTTGTCTTTCAAATTTATTTTGTATTGCAAAGAGAATTTAAAGATTTTTTTTCATAGAAACAGGGTCCATTTTTTATCTTAAACAAATATGGCAAAATGAACATAAAATTCTCACAGATGTCTCAGATTAAAAATGAAAGCAGTGTAAATTAAATTATTTAATTTCTTATTGGCATTATTGGACTGTCTGGCATTATGGACCTCATCGTTTGCAGATGTTTTTCATTATCCTATCCACCGCTTCTTAAAGATGTCTACTTCTTTCAAGCTGCTGCTTCTCTTGACGGAGACGTGATTTAACAGTCCAACTGTCACTATCTTGGGTTTGCAGTAAACAGAGTGAAAGTGGTGGATCAAATTGAAACATGGTTCCCATGCAGTGATTAATCATTTTCTTTGAGCTAAAAACCTACTTTTTTGGAAACTACAGAATCTCTCGTCACCTACTGACTGTCAGAGCGGACACGAAGACTGAAAGGTCAAATGTTAAAGTTGCTGTGAACTGGCTATAACCTGGGTTCAGCTTGTTTTCATATCAATCAACAGAAAATTAGTAACACTGACATGCATTGTGTTGCTATAAACTGCCAGCACTCTTACTCACACATGACTGATACATGAAAAAAGAAAGAAAAAAAAAACTCTTTTCAGGCCGTGTCTATGCTGTATCTTCCTTGTATTCACCAGGGTGCGAGTTTCAGTATGATATCATAATAACACATAGATACATATATGATGATGATTTGTGTTCAGAGAAAGATCTATCCTCCATTAAACCAAAAGCTGGACATTCATGATATCTGATTTCTAAAAAGGTCACCATTGTAGTGTTTCTGATATAATAAATTAAATAATGAATTGTGAGCAAAATGGAAAATACTGTAAAATTAGCACTTTGCGTATGCATATTCTGCCAGATATACATACATTGACAGCGATCCTGTAATGCTTTGTACAAGCAGTTTGTCCTTTTTCATAGAAAATGAAAGGAGGTATCTGCTGCTCAGCAAAGCTGATAGACAATCAATCACCACAAAAATAGCTTATTGTAACAAAACAGCAAAGAAGAAATACAACTATCCCTTTTAAATTACAAAACCCAAATATATATCTAAACTTCAAAAGTTGAAACATTGTCTTCATTGTGCTACCAAGTTTTACTTGGTCTTTTATCATTACATTGAATCTAGGAAATCGAGTTCTATGCGATCGTGATTCCTGCCCGTGGATAAAACACACCAAAACACCAGATCAAGTAAACAAAACTGTATCTGTTTTCTGTTTCCCTGGCCCTGGTTTTAGTATGGTTGCTGTGCAGTTGACTAAACTCTGTGCTCTCTCCAACTGAGGAAACAGATTCATCAAACAGAGGTGCACATTCAGGTGACTACACGGCAACAAGATTAAGTCAGTGGTGGTTCCACATTGGGCTGCCTTTACAATCTTGCTGATGTACAATTCAGCAATGTCTGTCACCACACACCAATGACGCTGTTGATGTAGCAGCTGTCTACTCTGGTGCTGGTGCTGGTGCTGGATTTGTCTCCTGAACAGGGACTCCGACAGTTTCGATGTGTGTCAGTGAGAGAGAGGAGGTCCTGTCTTCAGCTGAGGCTTCCTGGCCCTGCAGTGAGGGGGAGGATAAATGAGGAATATATTACACAAAAATGTTTATATACTGAAATAACCAAAGTATGACATCCATTGCCTGACATTTAGTTGCATGCTACAAGTCCCAATTTTTTATTATTCGCTGCAACAAGTCCTCAAATGGTGATAGAAATTCACAAACTAACTACTACTAACTACTGCAGTGGAATTCAAACTCTTTGTTGCTGTGGCACACAAAATTATTAAAAGGTATCAATATCAACTGATCACAAATATAATATAATATACCATATATATTTAATTGATTTCATGAGATTTTGGTCATTATCAAGCTCAGACAACAGCAAGTATGCCATGGCATCCCAACTGAAATCCACTGCACTGGCTGAACACCTTCAGAAGAACAAGACAAACTCAACAGCTAAAAAAATAAAAACACTTGCCAAATACCCAAATAAAAATATGATCTTGTTATTAAATACTTATTTACCAATTTGTGAAGCATGTGAATATCCACCATCCTGTTTGTGCATTCATAATGCTGAAGCATTAAAAACAATAAACAGGGTACATTAAAGTTTTCATCACAGTTAAGAAGCGCTGATATGTCTTAAGTCTGACATTAAGATAAATTGGATTTACTTTTCATGTATTTCAAAAAGAACTCACTGGAACATCGGTCTGTGAAGGCTGCCCTCCTGCAGGCTGAGGTCTGAGTGCTGCATTGTCTCTGCTGGGTTCATCCTGAGAACGATCCTTTTTCACTTTCAGATGTTTAGCCTTTGATTGAGATGAATCTGACTCATTGGGTTTAGTTTTTGCTTGGGATGTTTTCGTAGCAACACTGCTAGCGCTCGCTCCTGCCGGTTCCTCTTGTGTCTTCGGCTGGTTTTCTGAATCTGAGTCAGCGGAGGGATCCTGCTCGGCCTCGGATCCTCCTTCCCGCCGTGTAGCATCTGTCTCATCCTCACTATAGACAGGTAGGAGTGTCTCTACTCGCTTTTCCCCGGGTCTTTTGGACGCCCTCTGACGAACTTGATTCCTACCTAACCTGCCTTCATTGGCTTGGTGCCTTGGGGCTTGCTGTGGTGCGTCCCCTTCTTCAAAGCGGTCGCGACCCTCGATCCTCTGGAGCTGAGGCTGATGCGGCTCCAGCTCCGGAGGCCCTGGATCCCTTCGAGGACGTCGCAGAGGTGCAGTGATGCCATGCTGGAAGACTGCCTGCACACTTGCATACAAGACTACCTGTAGAGGAGTAAATATAAATATTCCAGCATAGAGAAACATTGTCTGATATTTTGTATTATTAATATGTCAGTGAGTATTTAATGAGGGTCCTTACCACAATGGAGAGAACGACTGTGAGGAGAACTGGGATCTGCAGGGTAACTGGTAGATCTTTGAGGAGGGCTCGAAGAAATTCACTGATCCCCTGGCCAAAGTGCTTCAGTGGCTCTGTGATGAAGGTTGTGATGGTAACTGAGAACGCCTAAACAGAGAGGGATGTTTAAAATCTAACTCGCGTGCCATTCCCACAGAAATGCCTACATTAAAAACAAATACAAATTTTGGAGTACTGAAGTTTAGGAGGACTTGAGTGTTGAATGGGAACCAATCTGCATGACTCTTATTACAGCAGTGCAACATTTTGGTTCTTTTACGTAGTGATGCCTTGAGAATGAGAATTAATAGTAATGCCATTATTATGTCAAGTTTTTGAGACAAAGCAATAAATAGCCCAAGCAGGTACTCAAAAGACCTACCACCACACAGCAGAGTGACCTACCTTGGTTGGGGGTACCAGCAGAATGGGGTTGACCATGAGGACTTCATAGTATTTCTTACAAGGGTCATCCTGAAGAGTCAATGTGCTTCTGAACCACTCTACAGAGAAAGAATCAAAGTCAGTCTATTACAGCAGCTGAGAGTGCTTTCATCATTCATCACTTCATCATTTTTCCTATTAGTGTTAAACTGTGTCATTATTAGCATATGAATTCTTGAGTTATGGCCAAATATGTGTTTTGTGAGGTCACAGTGACCTTAACCTTTGACCTTAGACCACCATATTCGAATCAGTTCATCCTTGAATCCAAGTGAACCTTTGTTGGATGTAATGAAATTCCGTCTGGGCATTTTCTGATGCATCACATTCAAAAGAGCATGAGGTCACCGTGACCTTGAACTTTGACCTTTAACCACCAAAATCGAATCAGTTATCCTTGAGTCCAAGTGAAAGTTTATACCAAATTTGAAAGAAAGTCCCTCAAGGTGCCATTGACATATCACATTCAGGAGAATAGGACAGATGGACGGACAACCTGAAAACACAATGCCTCCAAACGAATACAGGTACAAACTGATATTGATTCTTCAGGTTTAAAATCTGATAACAATATATCAGTGGATAGAGAATTTTTTCTAACATAAACACGAAACGTACAAATCCCTTTAAAAAAAACTGTAGCCAAGATACACACATTTTACAGATCTGAAGATCATTCAGCCTTTTTACAAAGCTGAGAATTTTGGAGATACGAGTTTTTCACAGAACACCAAGGACATGTAATGTATGTTCCACTTGTTATTGGCTTACCTTTCAGACTATCACTCCAGTCAATTTTCTTCACTCCAGTGCATTTTTCATATACACTGTCCATCTTTGCTATGTCGCTTTGGTGCTCAGCAAATTTAAAACAAATGTAATTGCATTACAAACATCTTATTAGTTTAAAAGGAAGCACTGGATAACAGCTTAAACAAGAGCAAGAGAACTGAAGAGCTACTCACCTTGTAAAGGTAAAACCAGTTCCAGACAATACTGACGAAGAAACAGACAGCAAACAGTCTGCTGAACTGCACGAACCAGGAAACAGTCGACCACAGCTGGGTGCTGATGATGGCTATTATGACCAGAACACCCAGCCCCACCTGAAACACAAGCAGGGAGAACACAGGGAAATTCTTCTTGCATGAGTACTGCGATGACTGACAGATAAAAGCAATCACATAAATCTGCTTTAATCTTTCATTACATGTAAGATCTTCTGTGTTTTCATCTTCAGACATTAACATTTTCTCTCTACATAAACAAGGTACTCAAGTTTGCAATACACTCTTAGTTTCACTTCATACACAGGCAAAAAAAAAAAGACAGAACTTAGACTCTGGTTCAATCTGAAACAGTGAGTCACTTTTTTCCATGGATAGCACGTGACCAAACTATCTCAAAGACTCATAAACAAAGACTTCAGATCAGTGAATGAGCTCACTTTTAACAGCGTGTCAATCTCCACGCCGAAAGTGTCTTCAAAACGCCACTTCCAGGCCTCATAGTCATGTGGTTTAAGATCCACCAGTATATGACTGATGGCATTGTCCAGAGCCCCGGTTCTCCAGTTGTCTTCACCCTCCAGAAGTGTCTGAATCTCTGTCATGGATTGTTTGGACAATCTGATTTTGGCATCATAGAAGAGGTCTGAGGAGTCACTGGGCTGCGGAGAAAAAGGGACAAGTGTGTTCAAACGCCAGTGCCCTGTTTTCTACTATTTGGTGCCAACAACACCTGGGTTCTTCATTATTGAAGCAGAATTATAACATTATATAACATCTAAATAAAAACATATATTACAATTATGTAATACAAAATAAAATGACCACAAACCAAACCAAGTCTTTTTATTTCCTTCAACAGCCTGCTAAGGAATCTCTTGAACACTGGATTGCATGTAGGCTGCTGTGACATGTGTGTGATCTTCTTCTTTTGTTCCTCAATCTGAAAAAAAAGCAAAGCACAATGTTTGTGATGCTTGACTGATTGAGGGAAGGCAGTTTTTTTTTTGCTCATTTGTCATATAGGGATTCAGTTGTCTCCAGCAACATTCATTCACTCCTGGGATAGCAGCACATACATGCAGTGACCAGCAACAGTTGTTTAATTTTGAACTGGTTCTATGATTTTTATTGTTTTCCTAATCTTTGCCAGTTGCTCTCATGTGTTGAAATGCGTCTGTAATGTTTTAACAGAAAAGTCGGGGGTAACTGTCTGTAGCAGAATCACTGGTATGCATCAGCAAGACCCATCTGTTCTATATGACAAAAGATGTCAAAGAAATCAGAGTAAATTCAGCTTCCAACCCTGACATATAGAGTTTGAGATCCTGCTTTTAGTTCCCTTTTTAGAATTACAACAGCCAAAACCATCAGATATGAAAACTAAATAAATGAGGGTATAAACTCAGTCAAGATCTAAATTCCAAAACATTACACATTATTACACATAATTGAATTTATCAGTAAATAGTTTTATGTTGCGTCTCTGTTGCACTCAGGATGTCTTCAGTGATCATCAAATTAAATTAATGACCTTGCCAATACCACATAGAGTGACATTTAATATCAATTTCACAATCATACTGGAAGAATGGAAAACCAGTACGGATGATATGGCTTAGAATATTTTATCATTATATCACATTTTCATCTCGTCACAGCATTATATAACAATAATCCCTAATTATATAATTAATTAAATGAATGCAACCTTGGACTGCCAGTATCCACAGTGTTGTGATATAACCAGACATACTGAATTGCTGTAACTGGTTTCCTCAGTGGAACACCTAGCAATGGATAACACCAAACATCCTGTCTATTGTTTGAGCATACTGGAGACTAGCAAAGGTACAATACTAGGCATAGTCAAAATTCAAGTAATGGTGCTTTTGAATCTGAACCTTTTCAGTGTATTTAAAAACAGGTGTAAAAACTGGAAACTGACATTGAAAGAGGATAGATGTTTGAATGTTTATAATATTATATCTGCATGTTACAACATTTGGGCAGTAGTGTAGAAAAGACACATCAGTTTGTTGTTATAATGATCCGGGCAGGCCAAAACCACTAAGGAAAAAAGTTACTTACTAGCACTACCACCATCTGTATTATAATTCTTATACGTATGTTACATGCTGTTTGAATATTTGGACAAGTGTGTTATATGTGAGTTATCTAGTGACAAAATAAAGCCAAACCACCAACCTGTTTCTGTAGATCCACTACTTGACTGCTACACGTCTCTAACTTGGCCTGGCTGGAGTCCTGAGTGTATTCTCTTCTTTTGGTTGCCACATTGTCATAGGTAGCTGGCTGCGGGTCACACACACGCACGCACGCACACACACACACACACACAAACACACACAAGTGATATCAGAATGGCTTCAGAGTATTCAGAGTAATAACAATGTTGACAAATGTAAGTACAGTCAGTGTAGACCTCACCTCAGTGGGCTTCCTCATCGTTTTGGTGCTTGAATCGTAGTTGAGCATATCATAAGGGTCGACCCAGTCGTCGTTCACCTGCTGCCCCACGGCAGCCAGTGACAAGCAGCACACCAGAACACTGAGGAACATCCTGGCAGAGAGGCACGTACTTCCCAAACGAACCGTCTTGCTTTTTAGCTAACTAGCCCCGTGGGTGCAAGTGAAACAAGTTCAAGAGGTCAACAGTGAATTTGTGAATAAGTTTTGTTGTAACATAAATGTCTGCTCTAACTATATAAAACAACTCATCATTGCGACTACAAGGTACCGCCAAACAGGAACTGCTTTCCGGGAAAACACTTTGACACAACGGAAGTTACGTATTTCGCAAAGGAGCATGGGAAATGTAGTTAGTCACGGGTACAAAACGGTACAAAAGGATTGCATGTTCTTCTCTATGTTCCTCTAATGAATTTCCGGCAGATGTATGTGGTTGAAGTAATTTAAGACTTTTTAACTGTTGGGTTGTTTGATTTATGTATCATCATATACATAGCTGTATATAGCTATGTATATATATATATAGCTATAAAATATCAGTTGTAAAATAAATATGGTAAAATTATAAAGGAATAAAAAATAGTAAAAAGAAAATACTCCAATAATATAGAAACCTAAAAACTGTACTTGATTAAACAGTTCTACAGCTTGTGTTAAGTGTGCATACCACATTACAGTGAACTGATGGTGCAAAATAGCTACAAGGACACCGAAGTCACAGCTGGTTAAACAGTGAGATTTACTGGCAATGATTGATAATATCTGGATGCAGATTAAAAAACACAAAAGGGAACTATAAAACTAGACTAAGACTAAGCTGATTTAAATTTATACAGCAGGAAATGGGGATGTCATTATCTCTTCCAGATAGTTGTTAGGTGTCTATTTAGTATTATGAGGAGAATCTTTTTGTTTGAATGTTTTTGTTTTTTTCCCAAATGACAAGTGAACAAAATTCTGATCCCATTTCTGTATTTGAGATTCAGCCTAATTTGTGATCTGTGATCAAGACTACAAAATATAGCCTGACAACTGCTATCATGACACTGAAACCTGGTCACCTGGTGTATCACACACCTGGGAGATTGGAGCTTCAAAGTCCAGTCTCTCTAATTAATATAAAGTAACCAATGCAACTTGTGAATCTGTCGGTTTCATTTGAGTCATACTGAGCAATCCATATTATTACTTAAATGACATATGAATGACACTGAAATGACAACTTATTCCAACAAAACATGTTTATTGCAAATATGTGTATTTAATATTTACAAACTCTGTTGAACATATTTATTGTTATTGTGTTAAACATGTTTAACAGTTCAGCTCTTCGGTGAAACAGCTCCATTCGAGGAGCTCAAGGCAAATAATCTACATCTTCAGAAAGATGTAACCACAACACCAGCACTGTAATACCTATAGATCATAGCTCTAGTGTCCTGTTCAGGGGTTTAAGGAACCTCAGCAAAGGTTGCTAAAAAGAGGGCATCCATGTCAATGGCCAAAGTTCAGTGTGTCCATGATACAGGAGCCCATGGTGTGAGACCCATCTCAGCTCACAAAGCTCCATAAATGCTTACCTGCACACATGAGTCCAGGCAATGTTTAATCGTTAGATAGAAAGGCAGGACTGCAAGAACGTTGTGGGTTCAAATTTATTTTCCTTTTCGCCCTTTACCACCCTTCACTCCTCCTTTGCCACCCTTTGACGGCCTTCCTTTGCCTTTGCCACCTTTTCCTTTGCCTCCTTTAGCATGTTGGTCTTTCCTCTGCATTCCCCGCATGTCTTTCTTCATGCGACTGTCCACCACTTTGAAGACTCCCTTGACACCAGGCGGCCGTCTCACCTTCTTGCCGGCTCCCTTTTTGCTCACAACGTATGTTACTTCTCTCTTCTCCTTTCCAACCCCTGCTTTCTTGTAGATACTGAAAGAATGACGCAAACACAAAAGGCAAAATGACTGAAAATTATAATATCGCACAATAATGATTTCCTTTTGAGGTGCGGCTCCAACCCTACAGGTGTGATGTCATACCTCTTTAGCTGAGCCATCTTCTCCCTTTCAGAGATGTCCACTGTATTGACAACTGCCTCCGCTTTCTTCTTAGCCTGCTCCATCTTTTTCAGCATCTAGAAAAGTCACAGAGAAATTGATAGATTAAGTTTATTAAAATTAAAAAGTTTTGAATATTTTTGTGCAACACCATATAGATCCAGTAGCTGTAATATTTTCAATAATAATCCAGTTTTATCATCTTTTGGTGTCTTCAACATCTTTTTAATCATCTGTCATCAACAGTTGCACCGTTGTGTGATTTTTCCTCGACTTACCCTCCTCTTCTTCCTGGCCTTGGCCTCAGCAACTCGTTTGATAGGTCGGGAATCGATCTCCTTCCATTTCTGTTTGTACTCCTCCACCATCTCTTTGGTGACTGGCACTGGCTTCTTCCGGTGTTTGCGTTCATCGTCCAGGAACCACTCAGGAACCTCCCACGCCTCGTCGGAGTTTGCAAACCTGCAGGAGCATACAAGAGGTTTGTTGCACAGGTACATACGATACTGGTCATCAGAGCGATCGCGGATAGCTCATGTCTTTGCCAATGTCAAGGCAATATTTTGCTTGTTTTCCCATTGAAGTATTAACTTACATATTCAGGGTAAAAAACATTTTGTATGATTGACTCATAATAAACTTACAATGCCACCCTTAGACACATTTTTGAGAACAATAGAGACCTATGGCACACACGAATAAGATACAACACAGCAGAAATACTTACATCAGTTCATTGTTGGGAAAGAAAAATACAGAGATCACCAACCTCACACTTTGCTTAAGCTTTGTGAGACAATGTGAATCAGTTGGAAGGTAGGCACACTTTGAACCACAACACACACACACACACCTATGAAAGGAGCTGTCCACCAGGTCCCTGGCTCTCTTCTTAGACGTAGCAATCTGACAGCCGAGGGCCAGGCCTTCTGCATCTAGGATCCTGGCTTTCTTACCTGAGGAGTGCAAAACATACACACATCCACAAAGTTACACATAACAGAAAAAAGCTGAAGCAGTCTCACAGGTTCATTCTCCATTTTCTCACTCATGTAACCCAGCTGACATATGCAAATGTGTAAATTTGCTTTATAAAAAAAAAAAAGCTTCTTACTCTGACTGTGTTTTAAACATTTGGTTTTATCAGCAGTTGTTGAAGTAAGAGGATGACCACCTGACAGTGGAATGTCATGAATGGGCCAGCCAAATATCTGAAATTTACACTAAGCGATTCCCGTCACTCACTGGTGCTTTCTACAGGAACAACCTGGAAGTCGTCGGCATCGGCTTCTCCTGACATCCCAGCAGCCCCCCTGGCCTGCTTCATCCTGGTGATCTCCCTGGAAAAAGGAAAGTTGAGCAAAGTTTTGTGTGATTTATTTGTATATCGTTTTAGCACTGAGCATTGTTTATGGGAATTATTTGAACAACAAAGGGGTATACAACAGTGAGTTTGAACAACATGGAAATTAAGCTCATTCATTTTAAATCAATTTTCCTTCCATACATTATATACTGCTTGAACACAAAAAAAAAACAAAAAACAGAATGAACAGCCATAGTAAATGAGGTTTTACTTCTCATCGTCGCTGCTGTCATCTGAGTCGCTGTCACTCTCCTCCTCAGCTTCCTGTGAAGGTCCTGCCTTTTCCTCCTCTGGCTGAGCAGTTTCCCCCACTTCCTCCTCTTCCTCCTCAGCTTTCCTCTTTTTGCCTTTTCCTATAAAAAAAAAAAAAAAAAAAAAAAAAAAAAAAAAAAAAAGGGTTATTATGTCAGCCCCAGATTTAGGAGAGCTACTATCCTTGTAAAATTGACGCAGTTTGTTTTTTTGTGGCGTAGCTTTAATGAATTGTGGACATATATTCTAGAAGAAAAAAAAAAAAAGACTTAATGAACGTGTGAATGAGGAGAAAGCAGAGGCGGTTACCTGTCTGTTTGCTCTGGAGCCACTCTGTCTGCTGGAGCTCGCTCTCTGCGTCTCCTTCCAGGTCGATCTCAGAGAAGATGCCCTGCAGAGCAAAAGGGCGCCGGGATCACAGTTCAGAGATCACACAGAAATCAACTCATTTGCAGGTGAAAGCCATGAGTGTGATCAGCAATGAGGTGAAGGAAGAAGCAGGTGACCAATCATAGCGTAGCATCAAACAGTGGAACTGTTGACGGCAAAAGAGCAGCCGAGCTGTACATGTTGCATTATGGGAGCGTGCACAGACAGACCTTGCTGAACCACAGGCTGGTCTCTCGTTCTTTCTTCTCGTCCTTTCCCTCCAGCTCCACCAGCAAACCACTCTCCTGCCCTTCATCCTCCTCCTCTTCCTCGGCGAACTGTACTCTGGGAAATACATACACAAAATTAGCAGATAATCACAAACTAAACTAGAGAATGATTCCTGCTTGTGGGTGAGTAGGACATTATTTCCAGAAACTGTCAGGAGCAGGAATCCAAATAGAGCACTGATCTTTTTTTCATGAAGTATTGACTTATATGGTACAAGATTAAATGAAAAACAAAATGTTTAAACAGGTTGCACCAGTTTAGTTGGTTTAAATTTAATCCTTAATTCAAGGGCTGAAATTAATACAGTCAGAGCACAATGAAAACAGAGTACGAACAGCACTCATGACTTCAGAGTAACAATTCTGGGATTCAGGTCGCAGGTGTCAGTAAAATAAAGTAAAACGCAGGATCGTTTCTGTCTCTGAACAGCTACTTACTTCTTCTTTGGCGCTTTCTTCTCCAGCGCTTTCTGTCTGTGCTCCACCTCTTCCATCTCCTCTTCATCTAAATCAGAGGCCAGGGACATTTTATCTGCATCGTCATCCTCTTCCTCAGACAGGTGAAGGTCGTCCTCTTCATCTAACAGAGTGTCTGCTGCCTGCATGTCCCCCTTGGATATATCAGCCAGCGCCTGATGAAGACAGGTTAACATGAGAGGAACATTCAGATGGCACTGATGAAAGATTCAGCTGCATCTCTGCGTAAACTGGAACAACGGTCAAATTTAGTAGCAGTTCAAAAAGTCCTCAGGAGTATTTACATCTGTATTTTGTTGAGTTCTGGCTGGTGACAAAAAAGGGAAATAAAACTCTAATGGCAAGAGTGTAATAAAAACAGTGGTTCATTACCTTTTGCTTCTTGACGGTGGTGAGGGAAAACAAGGATGAGTCGTTGCCGTCAGCGATGGAGATGCCCGGCAGGTCCATCTTCAGCTCCACCCTCTCCCTCTGCTTCCTCCGCTCCTTCAGCAGCTTCCTCTTCTTCCTGATGGAGCATGACAGTTATACAAAATCTGTTTTCTCAAGAAATGTTTTTTTTCACTAAATCCACATCGAGGGCAACGGTGTCACTTTTCCTATGGCTGTTAAATCAGCAGCAATAGTACCTCACTATCTGATCCATGGGGTCTGCTGCAACTTAGAACTGTTGATTAGAAACTACAATGATCAATACGACTGTGCAGAAGCATCCAGACAAATTCAGCACAAAGTAGAAGAAAGGAGGAAAACTGAAATTTGAAAATCCTTTTTTGGATTTTAATAGGCACCTTAACCCATCAATTGAACAAGCAACACATTAGTTGCAGAAAATAGAGAAAAAATAAAAGTCTTGAGTAAAAAGAAAAGAAAGTTTGCCATACCGTTTCAGGTCAGCCACCTCCTCAGCTTTCATCTCTGCCAGTTTCCTCTCCATTTCTTCCTCCTCGTCAGTGTCCACTTCCTCCTCCCCCTCTCCTTCTACTTTCTTCTTGTCTGGCTCTTCCTCTGAATTACTCCCATCTTCATCAGAACTTAAGCTATAAACAAAGCAGAGAGGATTTTTGATCTGCTGTGACACATCCTGGCAGAGACATAACAATTTTTCAGAAGCTTTTTGTAAATGTGCTGTGAAGAGTTGTTTACTTGATCTGCTGGTCAAGCTGTTTGGCCTCCTGCTTCAGTTTCCTGGCCAGGTATCTCCTCAGCTTGGACCTCCAGTTCAGCAGCAGGCTGCAGATGTGAGGATAGGGGGAAAGAAGAAAACACACAGACGTGCAAAGCTTGAGTTATTAATCATGGCATTCAATGTGCAATAAAAACAGCACAGAACAAGCTGTTGTTTTTCTAATGCACAAACCTCAGCAGTGACCCACATACAAAGGACTTACCGGAGTTCTTTACGGCCCAAGACTTTGATGTCCCGACAACACTCCTTTATCTCAAGACTGGTGGCTGAGTGAGACTCCAGGTCTGGGTTGTCGAAGGTGATCTGCGTGAAAAAGACAGAGTGAGAATACAGGCAATACAGGAAAGCTTTTCTTTAGCTCGATTTTTCTGTCTCTTCACTAAATGAGGCGAGTCATCCTCCACTGCATACCTAGTGGAGGTAGTACAGATATCTCACCTCGCTGGCTTTACCCAGGAAGTCCACTGCGTTGTCGGCTTTGAGAAAGGCTGTCACTGTGAAACTGTGGTAGAGCGTCAAATCACCGTCTGTGTATCCCTCCGCCTGAACAGAAGAAGAGCTGTTTGGTCAGTAACGGATGCAATCTTGGAATCAAAAAGTAGTAAAATGTTTGCGGGGGAGAACCGTCACATCACATCAACACCATAGCAAATGGCGGGTAAACTGCCATTCAGGTAATAACAGATCATGGGGGGAAAAAATTCAAATTTGGCATTTTTGTGTGACAGTTCTAGTGCTCATCTAGTAATCCATCATCCCATGCGGTGTACATGCCTTTGGCTTCTTGACAGGAATCAGCTCCCTCACAGTTTTGGCCTGCACCTCCACCTCTTTGAACGCATGCTTGGGGTCAAAGAATTTACCGTCGATTTTATCCGGGGCAACAAAGCCTGGTGAGGAAATAAACAAATTGGCTTTAGATGCGATCTGCAGAAGTGACCAAAGAAAGAGGCTAAAATCCAGTCGAATGACTGCCAGACAGTCACTGACCCTGACAGATGACAAAGATCTCGGCGGACTCGTTCCTAGACGCTTGCGGCTTGGTGGCCTGCACCTTCTTGAAGAACTGCTGGAAGATCCAGAGCAGTGGCTGGTAGTCTTTGGAGCGGAAGACCTTTGTGACGAATGTGCCACCTTTGGTCAGAAACTCACAAGCCAGTTTCAGAGCCATGAGGGTCAGATGAGCTGGTGGGGGAGAGGGGAACAGAAGGAGATTTTAGGGCCGTTAGGTTCCAAAACCATCCATCATGACAGCCGGGTGTGCCTTTCTTAAACTACTCAGGGATCGAAACACAAGCAAACATGAGGAAATAATGGTAATTTCATTTTCCTTACAACGTGCAAATGTTGATGTACTTTTATCAATTTTTATCACCACTTATTGGATAACCACAATAAGTGTGTTTTTTTAGCCTGTATTAGCTGGAAATAATAACTTTTGGAGACGTGTGATTGGAAATTTCAGTCTAATGTCCTGAAACTTTTGCTTTTACTGTACTTACCTTGTGAGAAGGCATCATGTTGCCAGTTGGCTCCCACATTTGGAGCTCCATCATTTAACACCACATCAACCTTCCAGGTCTGCAGCTCCTTTCGTAAAGCCTGTACACGGGACGGACGGTATGTCACTTAATAAATCCATGTTAAGAACTATTGTATAATATGTGATTTTAGAGACATCTGATCTTTGGAAAACTGTGCAGCTTTCAGGTGAAAAATACAAACCCTATTTGTACACTATCTTTTTCTATTTCTATTAAATTGATCATGCCTGACTGGGGCGGCTGTGGCTCAGGAGGTAGAGCGGGTGGTCGACTAATTAGAAGATCTGTAGTTCGATCCCCGGCTCCTCCAGGCCGTATGTCGAAGTATTCTTGGGCAACATACTGAACCCCACGTTGCCCCTGACGACTGTTCCATCAGTGTATGAGTGTGATGTATAAATGCGAGTCAGTAAGGCAAGAAAAGCGCTATGTAAGTGCAAGTCCATTTACCGTCACTCTGTAAATATCATTGTATGTAGCACTGCAGCCAAGACACCAATGTGTTTTCCTTCAGTGATCATCTGACCTCTGGAGCAGCTCTCTCACCTGTCTGCATTTCTCAGTGGTGATGTCTTCTTGCAGCGTCACCACATTGGGGATGGGCTTGATGGGAACCAGGTCAACACCTGACAGGAGGAAACAATTTAATTACATTTTTACATTTCAATTTAAACATTCATTTGCATTATATCTGGGTCACTGTCATTGATTCTAACTGGGGTTTTTCCAAACAAATAAATGACACTAGAGCTAAAACCGTTATTACCATTATTATTGTATAAAACCGTTTATTAACAGATCAATCCACAGAAAATTGTCAACTATTTCAATGTTCAGTTAATTGTTTATGTTCATTTCTATGCAAAAAATAATATTTCAGGCTTCTCAAATGTATTGAATTGCTGGTTAACTTAGTCCTCTATATTAAACTAAATATCTTTGGATTGAGGATTGTAGGTTGGACAAAACAAGCAATTTGAATATGACAATTATACTTGTGGAAATTTTCTAATGCTTTGTGGACCATACAATCAGTAAAGTCATTGACAGATTAATCGATCGAAAAAATATCATTAATTGCAGCCCTAACTGAGACTGATCAGCACAACTTTATTTGTAACGGATAAAAAGGCAGAGATTACGGTAGATTGATGCTAAAATATGATGCTTTTAATCAATTTAGAGCCATAGAAGCAGATGAGAACAATTATTAAGTTTAGAAAACTGAACCAAAACAAAGTGAGAACACCGTACTCACCAATAATGAGACTTGAAACTGGCATAAACTTGGACGCTACCTGTAACCTGCGAGGAGAATTTTAATTATCAGTGTCTTTAGATGTACTCATACTCCACAACACACATCATTCATTTGTTTCATTAGACAGACCTACAAATACACACTGTTGGCAGTTAATCCTTCTTCATGACGGTTGTAATGTTCAGTTTGTGTTGAAACTGTTTTAGAGAGGTGTTGATTCTACTGCATGATCTATTATTTAGCCTGTACTCATTGATATAAAGTCAGTGGACAAAATAATAACTTAATGAAGCTGGGAATCACTGCAGAACTGCTGTATTAGACTACACTGGTAAACTTTTGCGACTGCAGCAGCCCTAAATCAAACCTGAAGGAGGGTTGAACCACCATGCTTTATAGATGATCTATTTTCTGATCTTAGACAGTATTGAATTAACACACAACAAGCTGTTCGCCACTGACCAGGGTCCCCAAACTGTGTTTAATTTTTGTTCCTCTACGGAACAATGACTGCTTCAAGCCCTTGACAAAGTTGTCCACTAATATAAAGCATCTGATCAGGTGTTGACAGGCAGCTCACCATCCACCCGGAGCAGCACATAAGTCGACCAGAGCTCTGGCTTTCTGCAGAAACGTAAATTTACGGTTGAGCTGGATGAGTTTGAAGGAGGAACGAGAGCGATAGCCTGAAAAAGACAAGACAGAGACAAGCGAGTTAACTGGCAAGCCTGCTGAAGCTAATATCTAATGCTCGTTATCTTTTCTGAGAGTGGTACATTACCTGTTTCTTTAGCCAGGTGGTAGAATTTATCTTTTCGGGTCTTTCCGACTTTGAGTTTCTTCCCCATGTTTGTTGCTGAGGTTTTACAGTGGACTCTAACACAGAAATATCACACTTTTGTCGGGACTCACAGCACTCACACCATGTACATGAAAACAACACGTGTTTGTGCCCGAACACGGATGTTCCGGGTCACACTGCCACGATTTCTTCTTCTTCTTCTTCTTCTTCTAGTTTGTTATCGTTCACAGGACGCTACCGCCACCTGCTGTCTGCAAGTCCAGCCTGCAGACCCTATGTATGAAATGAAATGAGACGAAATTAAATTAAATTAAATTAAAACCATAATATACAGGACTAAACTTACAACATCGGTGGTAAGAAGTCACTCAGGCTACATTTAATTAAGTACTGTACTGAAGTACAGAATTTCTACTTATACAAACCAAACCTGAATTCATAAAATATGTTTAATTGCTGTAATTCAAACTAGAGCTGCAACAATTAGTGGACCAAAAACAAATTAATCATAATAATTTCTCCATAGAGTATATAGTCATTTTTCAAGCAAAAATTCATTTCAAAACATTTTCTGGTGTCAACTCCTCATATGTTATGATTTTCTTTTTCTTTTTTCTGTTTGTCATTGCCATTTTTACCACTCCAATACAGTGGGGGCCAAGTAAATGGAGTTTGGTTTGCAGTACTCATCACATTAAAAAGATGACCATCTTCTCTTCAGAAACAAGCTTATTTAACCACAGACCTCACACTTTCTACAGGAAAAACACTCACAATGAAAACTGATGAATAAAATTCATACAGATCCATTGTATTGGGGTGGCAGCATAAATCTCAGACAGATATCCATCTATAAAGCCCAGACAAAAAAAAAACAAAAAAAAAACTGTCTGACTGATAAGATGCCTCAAAACTTAATAAATATTTATTTTTGTCATTTGGGTGAAGTGACTACTTAATGCATCAAAAATTTCACACTGACAGGGACCAAGTTTAATAATTATGAATATTAGTTTTAGTTTGTTTAGTATGTGATATTATTGTATCATGGACTCCACTACAGTTGGAACAATAAACACAACAGAAACCATCTGGTGTAAACTATGTGAGGCAAATTGGAGAAACAAGTAACACACTGGTTTACATTTTAATCAATGCTTTATTTCATTCATTTTCATTACAGCCGCATGAATGTCGGGAGACAACACCCTTCAGTGAAGAACACAGCTGTCAGAAAGGCCTGTTTCTGGATCGTGTGTTGATCAGTCCCAGGACAGAGAAGGCACTGGCTGCTGCCGTCACCAAACTGATGGCCCCAATGGCCCGTGTAGCCTGAGGAGACAAATAGAGGCAGAGGAGGTGGACTCATTTAGGATTACTATAAAGGAATAGCAAAGATCAGAACAAAGCAATACGCAATAATGGGATTATAAACAGATGTACATATCAAAAATATGTCTATTGCTTATGAGAGGAGAAAGACACTCCAACAAACCAACACATGCATCTATTACAGAACAAAGAGTGGGCTTACATTCAGTATGTTACATGTGTCTGGAACACACTGAACACAAGAATGGGCAGCAAAGATTTTAGAGATATTTCAATAGTTTTTTTTCACCATAAAACTGGTCACTATTGGAAACTGCTGTAACCTTAATTAATTCAACCTGACCACAGCTGCCATGCTCTGTGAAGATGGAAAGTACAAAAACTTTGGCCACATTGACCCCATTTCAAAGCTACGGGCTTGATTGTTTGGCACTCCAAATATAGATTTTTGGTGGAGTATCCTTTTAATGTCTTTCCAGACATCCCATAACTTTAACCACTCCAAACTTCTGCATAAATCAAACCGGCCAAACTTATTTAAGGATGTATACAGGCCCAGTGATTGTATTATCTGACTTAATGGATAGATCCCTGTCCAGTTAAGAGGAAATACTCGTTGTGTTTTTGAGTGAAGTATCCCTTTATGTAAATAATACATCACTTACTGTGGACAAGAAAGTGACCATATCTGTCACCAGAACCAAATGTTGTTTGGGAAACAGGAACAATATTCATGTTTTCAGTTTAGGGGGTTGATGCACTCCTCTCTATTGCATCCCGCTTTGTTACTTGACTTGTGATAAAACAGGTTAATTTTTACAGTAAAATATTGACCAGTGCTCTGGCAAACAGAACAACCAGTCAATGACAGACAACAAAAAATGTAAAATTTACTTTATGGTAAAGTTAACTTTGAAATCACTTCAGTTTTAAATGTCCTGTTTTGTTCTAAAAA
Organism: Seriola dumerili; assembly: GCF_002260705.1. Lineage (NCBI taxonomy): Eukaryota > Metazoa > Chordata > Actinopteri > Carangiformes > Carangidae > Seriola > Seriola dumerili. The sequence continues at coordinate 2,303,636 of NW_019174257.1, read as the reverse complement.
TGTATTTCACAAACGGTGACAGTGGTGACATTAAGGGTTCATGAAAAGTATGTTGTCCTGATGACACATGAGACAGAGACACAACAAACAGTGAGAGACCTGCTCGGACACCCCCTCCCCATAGCGCAGAAGGGTAACAAAGTGCTCGCAGTTGCTCCCCAGCAGGTCGTAAGACACCTCCTGGCCAATGAGGACTTGCGCTCGCTGGATGATTTCACAGACGGGCAGGGGTGTGTGGTTATGGTCATACTTGTTGTTGACACGGTACGTATCGCTTCCCACCACCTCCTTAAGCAGCTGCATGCGCACCACTGCCTTCCTGCTGAAGACGGACTTCACGCTGGACATGGCGGCTGCCTGGCTCTCATCTGCAGAGGAGGAGAAGAGCTTTAGTGGGATAACATCTACCCAGTTCTTTTTTCTAAAGAGTGTAAAGGGAGAGCTTTCATCTAGAACCAAAAGTGAATATGTTAAGATCTTGAAAAAAGTAAAGTAAGGCAGATATTGTGGATCGTGGACAAATAGATAAGTCTTACTGTTTCCACTATTCAAATGTCTCTCTCAAATTAAATCGAAGGCAACTGGAGCTTGAGGTGTAAATGAAAGATGCTGAAGTTTTTACCAATGAAACAGGGGAAACTACTCCAAAACCAGTTGAAAGTGAAGTTCACTACACACAACACCTTTGCAAAAAAAAAGGCACATTTACACTGAATTGAAATGATTTTTAGAGGACGTTAGGTTGACTTTCCTCCCAGTCAAAACATAGCAAAAGCTGGGAGAGGCCAAATGCTTGATCTGACTGTGACCTGCAAACAGGGATAACTGGGAGCAGCCATCTAAATATAACTGTGTTTAAAGGGGGAATGCAATGACACTCTAATTATCTAGATTTTAAGTAAAGTATCACATTTGAATTAAAACAAAGAACTTTAGTGCCCCTGGGTGGCTAGTCATATTTATCAGGATGGCTGGGTAAAGGTGGCAAGTTTCATGTCAGTTAAAGTTAAAAGCTTTTTTTCTTTTTTAAAAAAAATTCAGTCTGGACTGAAGGCTCCTACTGACCAACAGGAGTTAAGTTGATGATGTAGCCGTCTCCAAGGTACAGAGCCCAGTGCTGATAGGCTGGTCTGAAGATCTCAATGAGGTCGCCAGGCTGGGGGTCACCAGAGGGGTCAGGAAGGTCAGGGTCATTAGAGGCCATCTATGCAGGGAGCGACAGAGACAGTTTTACGCATTAATTGTTTTCATGAAAGACACAGAGAGCTCAAAGTGGTCTGTATGTGTCTGTTAGAAAAAAAAAACATTTGGTTATAAAATATGGAGTAATTGTAAATTTGGAAAATTCAATTTCAAAATTACTAACCATTCTTTCAATATCAAAACGATTCCATACTATATAAGAAACATCTGATAAATAATAAATTAAGAAATTTAAATCCAGTTTTTCTTCCAAGCCCTCGTAAACCCTATAGCTGCTGCATCACATGTCTAAATTATATATAAATGCTACAAATTAAGGAGACTAGAGCTGTAAATAGATTCTTGAAACTGACCGCTGACTCACACATGTGTCTTCTTTGGAGATCATTAAGGTCACTCATACAACATCTTTACAAATCCACATTCACCAATCATAAAAACCCACATTGTCAAAGTAGAATTCGTATACTAACCGCCTTTCAGTCAACTTACAGTAGAGTTTCGTTGTTGTTTATCCATCCCACATCATGCTTCCACAAATTCTAAAAAGAGACGAAACAGAGAGAGGATGTTCTCATGTCATCTGCTGAAACAAAATTGGTAACCAGTGAATGTGAATCTGACAACTGAGAAATAAAAAATAAAAAAATGTCATACTTAGTTTGCAGTAAGGCCAGACTCAAAAGGCAAATAACTAAATTCCCAGAGAAAGAGAATGCTAAATAGGATTTTACACAATGTAAAGGTCACCCATACATACTCACACAGACAATACACACTAGCTCACACACAGACAATACACACATAAGCTGTTGTGTCACCTATGCTGGCACAATAGCACCAACACAATGGGGAAGCTGACAGAAAAATAGTTTGAGCCCAGGTTATCTCACATAGAAAAAAAAAGTCACTCAAAAAAACCCGTAAATTTATATTTTCACAAATCATTCCCACGGTTTTCATTTGTGATTTTGTTTGATGAATTGCCGTAAATCTTTCAACATAATTGTTAAAATGATTAAAATTTCTAGGTTTTCAGTCAGCTCCACAGAGACAAGGGTTTGGTTTGGATCAAAATTACATGTGGATGGGATGAAATCTATATCCGACCAGGAGAGCAGTTAGTATATCCATCTCATCATTAATGTAAGATGCTGAAGCCATGCTGCTGAAAAAAGAAAGGCACCTATTATTTAACTGAACCAAAACTCCATTGGCATTGGTGGGGTGTCACTAACATGAAAACATACATTTTAGTGTAATTATATGGGAACTGTGCAGTAATTTTACCATATTAAAAACTAAAAACATACTGTTATTATATATATATATGTATATCAAATTCTGTATGATAATATAGAAATATCATATGAAATATAAAAACAAAGAATCATAGATACTTTTAAAGGTTTTTGTTGTAATGTTGTAGCATCATTATAGTGATTTTATTAAGGCTAAGAGCTGAATTCATGTCAGGGGCCCCAACAGCCAACAACAGAGCAAATGCATACAGGAGTAATACTTACTCAAACACCAGCAGCTTTTTCTTCCTCACCATTTTAATTCTCCATCATAAATCCGCACATAATCATAAAAAAAATCCAGCAAGAAGAGAGAAAGAGAACAAGATCGATTCCAAGTTTCTGAGGTGACAAGCGGTTTTCAAATATCCCAGAGCCAAACAGAGGCTGGAGGTCTTAGTGGAGGTGTTTTAGTGTCCGCTGCTCTGACTGATGTCGATTTGCCACAGTTGCTAAGGTCACACACACATATACACACAGAGAGGCGTTTCCTCTCTGGCATTGTCCCATTCACAGGCTGCTCTTCTGAATAGCAGTCATTGTGGGCCTGCAAAGGCAACACATATGTGACTCGTTTCATTTACATGCTGTCTGATCTCTGTGTATAGAGAGGTAACATTAGTGCAGCAGCTCATGTGCATGTTCATATACTCCTTATTGCAACTTACAATGTGTCTATGGTTTTTTGAACTTGTTTTTCCATGAGGTTTCCACAGTAAATAAAAATAAATTTCTCTAATCTAGTTTGGTAAAAGACAATACTGATGGTCCAGGATGTACAACACCTCACACCCGAATAGACTCCAGTCCCTTTTTGACCCTGCACAGGATAAACAGGTATAGATAATGGTAGGATAGGCGGACAGTGGTATGGTTGAACCAATGCACCAGTTTGGTAATATATGGTGTTGACACTGGTCTGAAAAATCAGACACCATGCTGAGAGTTCCTCAGAGTCAAAAAAAAAAGGTTGGGATGCTGACATGAAATAATATTTACTGGGAGCTGGTTGGAGATCTCTCTTCCCTCATCTTCCCTTACTAGTGGCAGCAAGTGGGGAGAGAAGGGAAGATTAGAGTCTACTAAATATTATTATATTATGGATGCAAATGTCGTGCAGTCAGTCAAGAAACTGAAAGTGAAAACAGGCTGGCTCCTACAACAGGACAATGAATCAAAGCAAAAATCCCCATTAGCTACTTCAAGAAACACAAGCTAAAGCTTTTGGAAAAGCCCTCACAGTCTGCTTACCTGAATATCTCTGAAAAATCTGTGGGTGTTCAAGACAGTCTAAAATCTGAACTGAGTGGCCCGCAGGAAGACCTGGTGATAATTAGATTAAGAATAGAAAGACTCTTAGATGGCAACAAAAAACATTTGCAAGCTGTGACATCTGGCAGAGGACTAAAATGTAGATGTAGCACATTTAATTTCTGAAATTGTTTTTCATGCTTTTCATGTAGCAAACCTGTCTTGGTCGTAATTAATTATACCCTTGGTTTTTTATTGTACTGGACAGGTACAGTAAAGGAAATGCCAGGGGTTGGATGCATTCTTTGCTCATTGATTGGCTGCTGCTCGCTAACCTTTTCGTCACTTGTCTCCGCCCCCCTGTCATAATGAAATACTGTCACTTTGTCAGTAACTACAGTTAGCCTGAACAGAGCAGGAAGTTTGTTTTCAAAATAAAATCAAAAACAAGTGGATGCAGCAGGACTGTATATAAAATCATTGTATGCCAGTTAAATTGGCAAATGTATTACATGCTAGCAGTAGTGTGGTAACTGAGGACTAGAAAAATGTCTGATTTCACTTATGACATCAACTAGGCATGAATTTAAAAAAAGCTTCATTCCTTTTTTTTCTGTTTGAAGAAAATCTTTATGCTACCTGCTGCATCATTTTGAGTAATTACGTTTTTGATCTTCCCTTTTCTTCCTAAATTGTTCAATAAAAATCATTGATAAAAATGATAATCAGTGATAAAAATATACTTTGAAACAGTCAAATGAAACAACAGTTGCCATAAAATATCAACCTAAAAATAATGATAATATGCCTATAAATACTGTTAAATCAAAACCACAAGCAGAGGTGAATCAGTTGAGTTATAAAGATAACGACCACAGGTATTTAAAACATATGCAAGTCAGCAGGAGCTATCCAAACACACACGATGTCAAACGGGTTTTCTTTTGAAATTTGTTCCGGAAACGTACTTCTTATAGTAACTTGCCTGACAGCGGTGCCACTAAAGGATACAAACAGAAGGTTAGCCAAGCTGACAGCAAGTAATCTATCAGCGGGGAAAGGGATTCTGTGCTTTGCCGCAGCGGATCGGTATTGTTTGTGTTATGAGAAGAGGACACTGGCTGTCTTAGGACTGTGGTAAGGAAATAATACCGGTAGTTACAAATGCTGCTAATGCTAGCTTGCTACCGCGAAGCTGCTTGTAACATTAGTTAGCTTAATCTGTTAGCTTGCTCGGCAGCGCCACGCGTCCTCTCTATTAATTTAAGAATTTCGCATATTAGCCATAAATAGCTTAGAAAATAAAAACATTTGTATCTTTTGTTACGTATGCCAGTTAGATATTGGACGTTATTCTCGTATCTTTTTGCTAATTTATGTGATGTATTCACAACCGTTTGATAACTTAGCTATTAAGTTATTAAGTTATCAGCAGCTAGCTGTATCGAGCTCGTCACTCAGCTTACCTGCAATTTAAAAGTTGCCTAAAAAGTTGTGCAACTGCAGTTTTATGATAAACCTAAACCACCCAGATTGATCTAAACAATATTACATATTAACATAAGTAAAATATTATGACTACAACGCTAAGTGTATTGTTCATGTCCACTGACATAACTGTCTTTGCCCTTTTTGACCCTCTCTGTCTTCAGATTGAGCACCATGGCTGCAGCCCCTCCACTCAGACGGACAGATTCAGCTCGGGGGGAGTTTTCCCCTCTGAAGCACTTTGTTGTAGCCAAGAAGAAGATTAGCGATGTGTTTGAACAACTACTGAATTATGTGAAAGAGACTTCAGAGTTTGTAGAAGGTGAGAAGCTTTGCTCATCTGTTTACCACTTTTCAGTGAGCACCAGTAGGTAATGTTTAATTTACTGGAAAATCATTATGTTAACAGGATTGTAACACTGACAGCAGAAATATCCTTTTATGTTTAAAAAAAAAAAAAAGACATGTTTGTCATCTGTCAGACAGCTCTGACAGTCTGAGTGAATGGTAAAGGAGGTATTGTGTTTCTCTGATGTGGTTTGACTGTTGGGTCAACAGAAACCTGTGGGAATAAAGCTTTGGAGAACATTGCGAGTCAGGATCAAAAGTTGGAGATTCAGGCATATGCTGGCAAACTTGCCATCATTAAGGAGGTGCTCGCTCGCAGACACATGAAAGTTGCCTTTTTTGGCAGGTAAATACATTTATACACATGTTTTTTGTGTAAAGAATATCATCTTTAATGCTTCTCTGATGTGATTCTCAGTCTTTTTGATAAGAGCTGCCTTTATAGACATTAAATGTATGTTAGTTAATCTAGTCCCTCTAAATATTCATGTGGCTGTTTTGCTTTCACTTTTATTTTTGCAATAGCAGGGCGTGTCTGAGAAAAGCCAAGAGATTTCATACGCATGATTAAAACAGCAATGAGTGGAACAGGCAGTGCATGCAGTAAAATGCATTGAGAATATTTTACTGGTGCTTTACTCAGTCTGTAGCTGTTCTTGTATTTCTTTAACTGTTAACTACCTGAGGCGAGTTCATTTGTTCATAAGTTGTTGGAAGTATATTGATGTGTTGTCTCCATGTGTAATCACTGACTGTTTTGTTTTTTTCTTAGGACCAGTAATGGTAAAAGCACAGTGATCAATGCCATGCTGAGGGACCGCGTGCTGCCCAGCGGTATTGGCCACACCACAAACTGCTTCTTGAGTGTGGAGGGCACAGATGATGACAAGGCTTACCTCAAGACAGAGGGCTCAGATGAGGAGAAGAGCATCAAGGTCAGTAAATATTTTCATTTTGCTTGGAAGGTTTGCCTAATTGGCACTAGTGCTTTTTTTTTAATGAGCTTTGCCTTCTATTCACCTAAACTGCCTTTAATCAGTTGTCACCCAATTACACTGATACTGTATGTTGGGGGTTATGTTTTGCTTCCTTACATCCAGTATATGTCTTAAGTTTTGACTTGCACTGCAGTTAAAATGGCAGAGGTATTGTTATTGAGCTTAGAGTTTTTCTTTTTACTATTGTTGTTGTACTCAAATGGGTCACATGGCTGAGGATACAAACTGATTAGGTTTATTCCTCACCCAGATAACGGAGCCAAGTGTGTGTCAGAGTTCTTACTCCTCAACCAGTTGCATTAAAAGTTTTAGTAATTGGTACGCTTTTTTTTTGAGAGAGAGATTATTGTCGACATGTGTGAACTGAGCAAATGCTACCTATACCTGCAGACAGATATCTGTGAACTGTGACAGGTATGTAGGATGTTTACCACGGTGTCAGGTGTCTGAAATGAAAGCCTGATGTGGGAGACTCTCTCTTCACTGAGACCTCTGAACTGAATTAAGTTAACATGGGTTCAGCAGTTTAATCAGGTTTTTCTTTCTGCGGTTTTCTGTTGTCCTCTTGTATTTTAGGTGTATTGCTTCACATGGCAGTGTCTACAGTGCCAGAAGTTCATGTGGGTTTTCTTGTGCAATGAATAGTTATTAATACAGTTTCAATAAAACCTTAATATGAGTGGATACTGTAGGAGTACTGGTAGTGTAATATCTTTGAAACAAAAGTTACCTGATCACATCTTAATGTTGACTTACTAACTACCTAACTAGCTGTTATATTATTTTTATTTTTTACAAACTATGCCTATTAGTGTTAAACATGAAATAATCAAGTAGACAATCTTGTATACATCTTGAAAATATCGAAGTTGTCCTTTAAACATCATAAACAATGTAAAAAAAGAAAAAAAAAAAGTTGTTGACAAAACTTTTTGCCTAATTGAAAAATATAAAATAAACAGCCTTTCGCCCTAGTTGATTTAGAGATTTAAAAAAAGGGTTATTGTGGGGAAAAATGTCATTGCTTCAACAGATGTTTATGTAATTTAAAATTCATTACTTCAACAGTAATATGACATTAATATTTCCAAAAAGCCTTTAGGTTAACAAGAAGTCATTACATTAACGTCTGTGACATCAGTCTGTTTACAACCCCTCTGTAGACTGTAAACCAGCTGGCTCACGCCCTTCACATGGATGAGAGTCTGGATGCCGGCTGTCTTGTACGCGTCTTCTGGCCAAAGACCAAGTGTGCTCTGCTTCGAGACGACCTGGTGCTCGTAGACAGGTAACAGGATATGTTTATTGGGTCTGGAAATTCTATACAGGTTCTGAAATATGAATCATACACTTTCCAGGTCTTTAAAAAAAAGTTTGGTTAAAAAAAAAAGGCCTGTACTATGTACAGAAATTCAGTCCAGATGGGCGTATTATTTCACTTATTTTAAAGATGTTTGAAGATGATGCATTTGAACTTTTGACCCATCCACTCATTAGCCCAGGGACAGATGTCACATCACAACTGGACAGCTGGATTGACAAGTTTTGCCTGGATGCTGATGTCTTTGTGCTGGTGGCCAACTCTGAATCCACTCTCATGAACACGGTAATATCTTCTAAAGAATGGGCACAGGGGTTAAAGCCTCAGTGTAGTTTTGTTTGTGTGGTATTTCTCTACTATTTTGTCTTACCGGTAACTTAATGATCTTTTGCTGTAGAGAATAAGAAAATCAGTCTAAACCTTTTTCAATCTTTGTGATTTATATATATTTGGAAGACGGAATGATTTCATGTATATTTCTCATTTTATGGCTGTCAAATACGAGTATGGATAGTTTGGATGAGATGTTGCAATCTCTGCTTCCATAGCTCATTATCACCAAATACTCCTTTAACTGTCTCTTGGTGTCTACTCAAGGTGATGATAATAGAGTAATTTGACCACTTAAATTGTCCTGACTAACAACAACACACCACAATTACAAGTAAAGTAAGTTTTAAGTTATGTCAGTCACTTATACTAAAGGGACCAGTGTGGATGTTTTCTATGCTGAGCTGATTATAGAGCAGAGAATCCGGCTGCCTGTGTTTATATCCAGCCACACACAGGCCCCACTCTTGTTTCTGTCTGCTCAGGCATTCATGCAATGTGAAACTGGGCACACAGTCAATCACAGAGCTCCTTAACCCGGCAGCAGCTCTTAAGGGGAACGAAAACACACATTCTCCTCTGGGCTCTTCAAAGGAAATAAACCTAGGCATTATGTAAATAATGTAAGCTGGTCAAGTGGCAAAAATATGTCATGTGTCAGGTGTGCAAACTATGAAATTTTTTTAATCCATGTTGTCAACACCAACTTTGCTCAAATGAATGTCTGTGTTCCTGGATAAAACCAGACACTGGATATACAGTTCATAAATGTGGGTGCTGAATTGGCTAATGAGGAGTCCTTTCATTTCCATTGTGTCAAAACTAACATATATTTTGATCTAATTGAAAAGTTTGCTATTGTTAAATAGAAAAATGGAAAAATTGAAGTATTAAATGATGATTTTTCTACTCACAGTAACATGACTGACATCTTGTATGCTTCACTCTTCACTCGTTCACCTTCTAGGAAAAGCACTTTTTTCACAAAGTGAATGAACGCCTGTCAAAGCCAAACATCTTCATCCTCAACAACCGCTGGGACGCCTCAGCAAATGAACCAGAATACATGGAGGATGTGAGTCGGCCCTCTGTATCTGTCTCATGTCAGAAAGAGAAACGTTTTATTGTTACAGAATACTGTATGTGTCACCTCTCTCTCCAGGTGAGGAAGCAGCACACGGACCGTTGTGTCAACTTCCTGGTAGAGGAGTTGAAGGTTGTGGAGCGTGAGCAGGCACCCAACCGCATTTTCTTTGTCTCTGCCAAAGAGGTCCTCAACTCCCGCATGCAGCGTGCACAGGGCATGCCCGAAACAGGTGAGGAAACAGGAAACAGAAAGGTGATGCTTGATCTGTGTGTTCAAGGAACAAGATGGAGAAACAGTGTTGTAATTATTGTTTTTTGGGGGTTTTTTTTGTTTGTTTTTAACTTATTATTTTAATGGATAGAAAACACCAAACAGTATTCATGTTACAAAAAAATGAACAACAATACAAACAGTGATTTCAATGATAAAAAAATGAACCAAAAGTGATATTAAAAAAAGAATAATGTAGGATAAGGCTATACACTTATTGCTTTGCAGCAATGTAAAGTACTTTTCGTTTTATATGTACTGTGCTATTTCATCCAACAGGTGGCGCTCTGGCTGAGGGCTTCCAGGAGAGACTGAAGGAGTTCCAGAGCTTTGAGAGGAGGTTTGAGGTGTGTGTCTGTGTGCGTGTGCGTGTGCATGCATGCGTGTGTATGAGTGTGCTCTCCATGTCTTCCGATAATTTTATTCCCACTTCTCGGAGTGAAATCTATGTCCTGTCTCAATCCTGAGAGACAGATTTAGAAGAAAATTAAGCAATCATTTTAGCTATACGTTTGATTCCACACTAATACTGTAATCAGTGTAAAGTTGGATCAAGTCAAAAACAGCAGGTTACACGGATGACTAGGTCCAGCTGATAAACACTGTGGTTAGTGTATCATCAAGAGCTAAGCAAATCTCTTTGGCAATGTCTGGTTTGCTGCTGGTCAGATTGAGTTACTTCCAGAGAGAGTAGGGGAAATCACTATTATGAGAAATGAGGTTTTTTATTCATTCATTATGACCAAGAGATACAAATAGTGGCTGCTTTATCAGGCTGTGAGACTGAAGCTTACTTTATTTTTTCAGTTACACAATCTCCTCAGGTATTTGACAAACTCAGTTGCCTGGTGAGAGTGCTGGTGTGTGTGCATGTTTGTCAAAGCGCCTGTGTAAGATGAGTGTACAGAAGCTGAATAAGACAAGCAGCAACCAAAGTCACTCTTCAAACAGTGGCCTGACCTAACCTGACCAGTCAACTACTGGATTTCATACTTACTGGTTAGGTTTCGCCACCAAGCACGCAATTTTAGGCTGACACCCTCAAAGCCATCTAGACCAATCACTGTGCCTTTTCCATCAACCTGCGTCTTCATTGCTGAAGTCTAGATTCACTTGGGCGAGGACATCCTTTTGTTTTTTTGTTCCACTTTGATTTTGTTATGTCTGAACAATATTGATTGTTGAGCTTTATTTTTGTGTTTCTGTGTTTCCTGCTCAGATGTTTTGCTTTTAAATAGGAGAAACTGAAAATATTTGTCCAAACAACAAACTTTGGTAACACCTAAACGATCAATAACGGCGGTGACAGATAGACATAATCTGTCTTGAATGACCTGCAGTGGATTAAAGAGTAGAATAGCAACATAATGAGGATCATTAGGAGATGAGAAATGCTTGAGAAGGAAATGATAATAAAGGAGTTGTTAGTTTATTTGAGATTTTTAACCGTACAAAAGGCAGTTTATGAGACCTGTGGATTTTTATTCCTGAATCCAGTTAATTAGCACAGAACTGACTGATTGAGGCATTTATAAAAGAACAACCTTCAAGATGTCTTTAGCATGGGTAATACAATTTATCACAAAGCAATATGATATTCCTACGTTACAGATTGTTTTATTTTCTTCCCTTGCATTCTTGGTTGTTCTCATTTCATATGTTTTTATGATTTTGCTGTGGGTCTACCAACACATTACTGTGACTTTATAAAATGTGGGCTGCGGGACACAAGATGCACACACTGCTGCTGTCATTTTCACACCTGAGTTTCCATTTCTTTTCTTCTCCTAAGTTAAAAGTAGCAGGTGTCTATCTTGTCCTCCGTTTGTCCCTGGTAGTGTGCAGATTCATGCACCGTATCCAAGCAGCAGCCCCAATAACTGTCACAGTAACTTGTGTGTTATGGCCTCGTAGGAGTGTATCTCGCAGTCAGCAGTGAAAACAAAGTTTGAGCAGCACACTATCAGGGCCAAGCAGATCACAGAAAAAGTCAAGAGCATCATGGACGCCATCAACATCGAGGCAGCGGAGAAGAGGTGAGTATGTTGCTCTGTACGTTTTCTGTCTCTCCTACTTTTGTAGTTGAGTTTCTTGGAGTGTCTTACTACTAAATCTGATTTTAACTGATAATGTCAAATTGATACTGTCTTCTTTTGTCAATGCCTTGAAGTGCTTATTGAGGTAAATTATGAAGCTGCCGAGAAAATAAATTTGTTGGTTTAACAAGATTTTGGTCACTGCCATAAGTTGGACATATGGTGATAAGTTAAGATGCTATAAAATAAAATTAACATACTAGATTCTGTGACTGTCAGTGGATTCACACAAATTGTTCTTCTCCACTGTTTCGCATGTATATCGTTACCTGATCCTGTTCCTTGAAATCGTTCAGCTGCTGGTTTGCATTTGTGACATTATGTCCTGTTGGTGGGGTGGGGCTTCAGAGTGGCAGCTCTGGAGGACAGAGAGTATCAGATGGACCGGCTGGAGTTTGTCAAGAATCAGCTCAACTTGCTGATTGAAGATATCAAGAAAAAGATCAAAGCCATAAGTCAAGACGTGGAGTCCAAGGTGATGCATACGACGACACCTGTTTAAGAGTCCCACCTACATGCACAAATTATCACTACTGTGTTTCAGCTTGTGTATCTAGATGTATGTAGCTGGTCCCTGTGTTCTATATGAGACATGGTGGGTTTCAGCTGTCGACAGCGAGGCAAAGCTGTGGCTTTGTGCTCTTCTTAAGCTCTGATCAGTATTACAGATGTTATTGATTAGGATGATCAATAGTACTATTCTTTTTATCACACATCTCCACCAGATTATGACTGATTGAGCTCTTTTGCTCTACTTTTCCCAACTTGTAGCAACTCTTTATTTCAGGCAAGGTGATGCGCCTTCATCTATAATACACTGCAGGAAACCCAGCAGAGTGAAAAACAAATTTCAGAAACCAGAAACAGTCACAGCTACATACTCACAAGCTGTACGGATTTCAAAGTGGTCTTGCTAGTAGATTTTCCATCAGAAATGACCAATACATGGTCCTTCTACCTTGATGGCTTGAGCCCTTTAGTGCTGCTGGCGATACTGTACTGAAGCACTGTAGGGAACTGATAACTCTGGCTATGATTTATCCAGGTGTCCAACGCAATGGGGGAGGAGATCTGCCGTCTCCACGTAATCGTCGATGAGTTCCAAGCTGACTTCCACCCCTCACCTCATGTCCTCAAGATCTACAAGTCTGTGAGTAGAGGCACAGATTAATTCTTCATGATCACACCTTTCTTGGGCAATGGTGCACTGGATTACTAGGCAACTGTGCCAGTTCAGTGGTTTAAACCAGAAGACAGTGTGACAACTGGTCTGTTTTTTTTTTTCATTGACTGATTTCCATGTGACCTCCAACTGCTGTTGATGGTGTTGGTAGGAGCTGCTATCTCATGTGGAGGAGGGAATGGGCAAGAACCTGGCCTTCCGCTGCTCTGACGCCGTGAACGCTTCTGTCCAGTCCTCGCAGAGTTACATGATAGGTAATCTAACTGCAACATGTACAAAATCAGTAGGCCAGTAACTTTTATTTATTTTACTTCATATTGTCAATGTTTTAGTTTTCTCTGTTTTTCAAATTCATGTTTGTATCTTGGCCTGTAGCCTTTAGGCTCAGCCATTCTGTATGTCTTCAGCAGTGAATATCTTTGCTGAACCGACAGTTTGGCTGAAGCTGACACAAAAATAATGATAATTATATCAATGATTATGATAAAAATAAAATAAAAAGTTGTAGTATAAAATTATCCCACAGCTATTGGTTAATGAGCTGGTCGAGGGGCAGCGCTCTGCAGTGGTGTTGGAAAAATCAGTTTCTTGTTTGCACTTGGTCATTCACTTCCTCATGATCAAAGTGAATTTAATAGACACCATCACTGAAGGATAGTAGCTTTCTCCTGGTTATAACTAAAATACCAGATCAGAAATGTATTGGAGAATACAAAAGCCTGAATGATACGATTAATTGCTTGTAATCAGAAATGTTAGTTTCCTCAAAACCTTTCCTTGCATAACATGGATCATATTTTCATACAAAATGACCTCAGCTCAGATTTTCCAGTCCACCATTGTTTTTTTTTTTTTTCACTCAATCGCTCTGGTGCTAAACTTAGTCAAAACCTTTTGGACACTCAGGCTATGATCTGTAACACCCAGCTCACTGCTATATTTACCCTCCTCACTGGATGCCATCATCCCAGGCCCCATTATGCTACAAATGCGTCACTGTGTCGGGCACGCATGCAAGCTGTGCTCAGTGGCAGTGATGTTGAAAAGGTGTTAATGTGCCCTCTGATGAAAAGGCTTCAGGTGCTGTTACATAACTGTGGTGTGAATTTTTATTTTTTTTGTAATCCCTTAAGGACAGATAAAGAGAAGCAGGGATATTCAAATCAGATGTGGCTTTTTTGCTTTATAGACCACAATGATAATGTGGTAATATTGTTTGTCACCGTGTGTTGTTACTTTCTGCCCCCTAGTGCCCAGAAAAAGATCTGTAAAATGTACCAAAAGTGAAAGGTACTAATTTTGAAGAATAGTTCCTTAAACTGTTCATTTTTTCCCTTGTGCATCAGTGCATATTTAAAATACAAATACAAACTAAGTTATGAATGTTCCCATGACTCCTGTTTGTTCCTTATGTAATTCTCATTCTCCATGTTTCCTCTCTCCAGAGAGCATGCTCCCTCTGCTTCCCTCTACGGTCAAGAGCCAAGTCAACATGCTGGTACCCAGCAGGAAGTTTGACTTGAGTTACGACCTAAACTGCGCCACACTCTGCAATGACTTCCAGGAGAACATTGAGTTTCAGTTTTCGTTGGGCTGGACATCGTTGGTCCACCGTTTCCTGGGATCTGACAATGCACAGAGAGCGCTCAGACTGATGGACCAGAACTTCCAGGTACGACTGTGGGATAGAGTTGGTTAGATAGATAGATACGTACTTTATTTATCCCCTAGGGGAATTCTAGGACCAACCTTACTTCATAATGTGATAGTTAATGTCAAGAATAATTCTTACCAGTGATTGATGTGGCCTATTTCATTCAAAACATACAGTGAAGAAGTCAGATTTTTTGATAAACTCACCTTGTCAATTCTCAGGCCTCTCGACCAGCACTGCCCCCGGCCCACACACCCTCCTCAGGACCCCCCTCCACCATATCTCAACCCAACCACGAGACAGCCCTCATGACCCAGGAGGACCTGATGGTAGCTATGGCAACCAATGTGGCTTCCCTCACCTCTCGCACTTCAATGAGTGTTATCATCGTCGGAGGAGTGGTATGATGTTTCCTTAATTGTTTGTTAACCGAACTGAACCGTGTTTTAACTTGTCCGTGCTAACCCAGCCTCTGTCTATCTGTTTTGTTTTTTAAGGTGTGGAGAACTGTCGGCTGGAGGCTGATTGCCCTGTCGGCCTCGCTGTACGGCTTGTTGTACCTGTATGAGCGGCTCACCTGGACCACAAAGGCAAAGGAGCGAGCTCTGAAGCGGCAATTTGTTGACTACGCTACCGAGAAGCTGCAGCTCATCGTCAGCTTCACTAGTAGTAACTGCAGCCACCAGGTCCAACAGTAAGTCCTGATACGGTACCATTTATGCCATTTGATATTCGAAGGAACTAGACATGAAAAGTGTTGTGTACTGGATACACAGTATGTGACAATTACAGTAAGTAAGATGATAACCGTTGTTCAATATAAGATGATTTTCTGGCATTTCTTTCAGTCTGTATTAATCCTTTAACATGCAGCACAATCATAATGTTTAAAGTTGACATCAAATGCTAATTTCTCTGCACCCTTCCTCAATTTCCCTCAGTGTTATTTAAGCTACTGACAAAACCCGACACCCCATAACGTTCCTAATTTACACACAAACACACACACAGAGCCCTGCCCCACCCTCCTGGGTGCCCCACCCAGCCTTCCCCCTCTGTAGAAGGGCTAAATAAATAAGCAGTGCGACGCTGTGCCCTCTGTGTTGCCAGGGAGATGGCTACGACCTTTGCTCGGCTCTGTCAGCAGGTGGACCAGACGCAGAAAGAGCTGGAGGCAGAAATCAGCCAACTGACAGCCAAGATAGATCAGCTGGAGACCGTCCAGAGCTGCTCCAAGAGCCTGCGGTTTGTCCAGCTCCTTCTCTTATTAGGGGCAACACTGAAGGGTGGAGAAGTCGGGGGAGGGAGTAGATGACTGTCTGGAAAGATCTAGTCTAGAGAAAATGAATATACTAGATGATATGAATGATGCTACAAGAACGGCAAAAAATATCAAGACCTGGAAACGATCAAATTCTACATCCATTCTTGGTCGGACTTACCAGACCTGCCTTAGAACTTTGTGTTTTTTCCAAGTTAAGCTCGCTACACAGCACTACCGTCAGTCACAACAGATTGACAGTTTAAGAAGCGATTTCCAAATTCATCTGTACATATATATAATTGTGCCTGTGTACAGTATTGCACTTGTTATATAGGATACTATCAATAACTGAGCAACTTTTCTTGTTTTCTTGTGTGTATTAATAAGTCTATTCGTACCTGATATGGCCAAACAACTTATACTGTTATTATTAGTAAATAATGTGACATCACATACTTCCCCGCATAACTCCACCCAACTTTAACCTGACTAGGTGTCTCATCAGGCAGGGTAATTGTAGGGCATAAAACAGCTATAAAACAGATCAATTCTGGAAATGTGACTTTAACAGTTAGGAACAGGTTAAATTACGAACAGGAAGCTTTACTTGACATGTGCTTTGGATGAAGTTGGTCCAAATTTCACGTGTTTGTTTCCTCTGCAGACATAAAGCCACTGACCTGGAGAAGCAGTTGGAGGCATTCACAAACCAGTACCTGCAGCCTCAGCAGTGATGATGCTCCTCTTCAACACTCCACACTTTGTTTCACGTAGAGCCAGTCATTCCTCAGTTTGGCACCACATCATCACCCACAGTACACCACAGTTTCTGTGTGGGCAGTAGTGCTGAAAAGATTAGTCGATTAGTCAATTAAATCAAATAAATTTATTTTCTTTCTTTTTTTTTTTTGTCACATCAAATATTCTATTTGAAAACAGTTTCTGGTAACTTTTAAAGGCCATTTGTTTTTTTTTTATTTTGTTTTATTTTTTGAAGCTTTGTCTTTTGTAGATTGATCAATCAAAAAAAAAAGATTTATCAATACTGAAAACAATCTGTAGTTTCACTCTTAGTGGACAGAGAAGAGTGAAGGCCCAGACACAACCGTATTTTCCCCTCCTCCCCTCCTCTCTTCAGGTGCTTGAATAACAGCAGTGAACAAACTGTAAAACAAAACTGCCTGTAAAAAAACACTTTGGACTCACGGTGCGCATAGACGCTCCACAAAGAGGCGATAGGATCTCGGTCGGCGTGAGGGCTGCATACCGGTCGGGTGCTATATTTTGACACTAACGTGAACTGTGAAGATGCCTTTTTTGACTAACTTTTGTGGAGCAAATGAAGTTTGTGTCTGTAAAATTGTACATTGTATCTGTTCAGGCACATGATCTACTGTATTGTAGCAACAAAAAATAAATATATTTAATAATGAAAGAAAACAGAATTGTTTTTCTGCATTAGAAGGATATAGTAAAGTGAATTAACTGAGGGAAATTGTGTGCAAGGCGTGTCTTGCTGTAGGTTCATGTTCTATTTTCTAACAACCCAAACTGTATAGATAAGGCTTTGGATAAACCTCATATATTTTATAATATCCTATTTTATTTATACCCATTAGACTTATAATGCCAATTACACAAGTCTGCACTTTGTAAAGTTGTCCTCTTTTTTTCTTGAATGTGTGTTGAAATACCTCCAGATTTGCCTGACTGTATTAAATCTACCACAATCCAAAACAGACCTTTTGTGTGTTTATTTGAAAAAACTTTCCCTTCAGAACTGCGTTTAAGGTGCACAGTGGAGTTTTTGACCACTAGTGGCACTTTGGAGCAAAGCTTTTACAAATGGGGACCACATGCATGAATGCGACTCAATAGGTAGCGCGATTCACATTTCCCGAAAGGTTTAATGGTACTCCACTGATCTGCAGTTGGTGTCTGTAATGTATCAACAAAGCCAAGGAAGAAGATGTATAATGGCAAGTAAACATGGATGCAAACAATGTTGGATTTAAAATATTTTAAAAATCAGATTTGCAAAACATGGGAAACGCATCCAATATGTTTAAACCTCAAGGATACACATGGTTTTGGTAGGAAACGCTGAATGTAAACATAACTTTTGTTTATTATTTACAGGAAACTCCACAAGGCACCTTTAACTTCTAAAGCTAATTGAAAAACAATGTTAAGTGTGTTAAGTGTTACATTTTTGTGAGTTCCTCAGGAAATAAAGTGTGGATCTTGAAGTAAAAGATCAGACATATTTAAGGTGTTGAGAGCTAAGAACTTGAGTTTGTACAATTTGGTGCAGATTCAAATAATCTTCCACTGGATTCAGAAGAAGAGTTGTGATCATAGTGCATCACACCCTCAGCATTTAGGAATGCATACACCAGTATTTCACTCAACATTTAAGTTTGTTTTTGATTTTTTTTTCTTTTTAATTTATGTCTCTAAACGTCTAGACAAACAAACTTCACCATCAACGATAAGCTTGTGTTAACAGTAAAAACAGTCACTTATCCAGAGTTAACTATTCTGCCAAGAAGCAGAAGCAGAAATCAGTTAGTTAGTTATCATGATTTTTAGTTTAAATATTCAGTGCCAAAAGCAGAACTAATTCAAACACAGCCAGTTTTATTTTTCATGGGATTCTCTGTCCAAAGTACCGATGTGTGTCCATTTTCTCCTCAAATGGTTCTTGTTTTTGAATGAGTTTCCCCTAACGTACAACAAAAACTAACTGCTTGTTTAAACATTTAATTGAAAGGATAAATACTGTATTCTTTACACATATAATTTTTGTTAAGAAAATCCAGCCAGGATCTATATTCTTGGTTAAAAGCTTTTTTTTATTGGTTACAATAACTCATGGCAACATATCAGTATCACCAAGCCACTGTACAAATACAAAAAAAAGGTCTGGTGTGAAAAAGACTATAAAAATTATTCCATAACAAGTGATTATAATTTCACACAATAGCACTGTAAGAGAATTATCATGGCACCAAGTCCCTGGTCTTTACTGGCTTAAAACATAAAACAATAAATAAAACAAAATAAAAAAAATGTCAGAACAGTAGGTTGTAGAGTCAAGGGGCAGTGCATTATTTTGTGAGGGTGCTGTGGTTATGTGATGCAACCAATTCAAGTGGTGCGGTGTCGGAAGATTTCTTTCCTCCTATGGTGACTGTTTATCAGAAAAACAACTCTTTTATTCAAATGTTAAATTTGAGTTTCATGCAAATACAGTCTTCAAAAATACTGCCAGAACATGTGTCACATCTGCTCTTGAAGTTAGGTGTTGGCACTGTGGGTGACAATGGCCAAAATT
Organism: Seriola dumerili; assembly: GCF_002260705.1. Lineage (NCBI taxonomy): Eukaryota > Metazoa > Chordata > Actinopteri > Carangiformes > Carangidae > Seriola > Seriola dumerili. The sequence goes on along the minus strand of NW_019174257.1, from coordinate 2,284,505 downwards.
GCCTATAATACTAATCCCAAACATGCTTGCTCCAGGGATTAAAATATGTCACAGATTTAGGTTCTGGTACTTCAGACCCTGAATGCATCAAGTGTTGTTTTTTTGTAACACCAGAGAATCTGATCCAACAGCTCCATAACAGTTGAGTAGTTATGGGATTGAACTGGGAGAGACTGCAGGTAAATTCAACAGTAATGAGAAAATAAATGAAGTCAAGCACCTTTTTTGATTAATGAGTCTACTGCACTACGTAGATGAATGAACTGCACAGGCACGTAGAAGTGTTAATTTACTATTCCAGGTTCCAGCTGCTAATTCTGCTGAATAACACACACAGTGAGGAAATGGCTGCCTGCTGAATATCACTGTCAGTAATACAGACGACCCTTTTTCACCTGGTAAGGGCTATGGTGTTTTTTTTTTTTTAATTTCACACAGTTGATGATGGCGTATGAAAGTGAGAACAAGGTCGGTTTAGAGGAATAGTTAAACATAATGGGAAATAGCTTATTCCTTTTCCAGCGGAGATGAGAAATGAGATGAATCATTTCTGTCTGCTAAACATACCGCTGGCTAGCTTAGCTTAGCACAAAGACTGGAAACTGGAGCTAGCATGGCCCTTTCAAGCACTAAAATTAACTGCATACAAGATCTAAAACTCACTGATTAGAATGTTAATGACAAATTAAGCTATGTCTGATTGTTTAATATATACAAAAACTTAAGTGTAAAAAAGGTAATTTGCCTTTTAATGGGCGGGGGACCAGTTATGTGCTGGAACAGTTGCCAGGCAACCAATGGAGACTCCTGCTCAAGGCTGCTGCTTGTACTTAGTATTTCCATAATGGGCTACTTTTTCTTTAATGGGTTTGTAAAAATGAATTTAATCTATTTGGCAGGTTGTTATGATTTGGGCTGTTTCCACCTACAAAAAGTCATTTCAGACGTTCTCTTGGTGGGCAGGAGCGGCAGTGATGCGCGGCACATGGAGGCAATTAAGGTGAGCTACCATACTTTAAACTTGTAATGTTTAATGCAACATTTGCCGAAAGCCTCTGTAGCCTAATATTTAACAGACAAATATGAGAGTTGTATGAATCTTCTAATCCAAATGCCTGAAAGTGGACATTTCCCAAAATGTCGAACTCTTCCTTTAAATACAAACCATCAGTCCATCATTTTGTCACATTTATCTGGGGACACATGAACATCTGATGTCCACTGTCTGAAATAGAAACTTGAGTCTTATAAGCACAGTCAACTTAATAACATTTTGAGATACAAAAACCCAGCTTCAGATATAAGCGATCCACCTGTTTGTTCAGACAACAGATTGGGTATAAAATCAAACTCTGATGTGACCTTAATCAAAGGAGATGGACAAGGCTGGCACTTGAGTAAAGTGAGCTAACATGTTTTGTTTGTTTTTTTTTTTTGTTTGTTTTTTTTTTGTTTTTTTGTCACATCGACTAGTTTTCAGTTCACAGCTCAGGGTCTGTGGATAACATTGGCACAAATAAGGAAGTAACACTTAGATCTATATGTTATCCACATACATTACCAAATCAACCCCCTCCCTTCCCTCCCGTCCCCCCACACACACCTCAACACTGATATGCAATACATATCACATCCTACACACCTCAAAGATATTCTCAGGCTAAAAACTATAACTGTTATTTTTAACATTCTCTCAAAATGGATTCATTAATGCAGAGCCAGGTAGAAGCAGCTAAAACATTAAAAAAAGAAAAAATATATATCACTAGAATCACGGTATGCCAAAGAGGGGTTTCATTGATAGCTGATTGAACCTTAATAAATACTACAAACTGTACGGTAGTAGTAGAAAGCAGAATTGTATAAAAAAGTGATGTAAAACACTTGCTTTAAGAAGAGTATGGAGCTGCATGTGGTCATGGTGGTTTACTGTAAGCATGCTATTTAGTGTTCACTAGTATCAGAATGTGCTTCTATTGGGAAAAGAAAAAAATAGCAATATTTCTTATTGATCAGTGTTTAAAAAGGAATAGTAAGAGGAAAACATTACTGTTGTCGATGCTAGTATTACCTTCTATTATGAATGGTATCGTAAGGCAGAATGGAGACACAAAAGTGCCACATCTCACAGGAGCAGAAACCCTCCTTTATTCGGCCCGCGTGGGTCAAATGTTTATATTTAGAGATAGGCACCTGAGACAGCTGATGGATAGGTCCAACTCACACACATTATGTGTTTTAAGTTTTAGAAATGAAGCCTTTTTGAGGAACCAAAATAATGGAAGATGTGTGATGAGAAAATACTCAAAATCAGAAATACTACCTCTATGGGTAAATAAGTCACGTGCTCCATGGTTTACATTTGTACTACAGTTTGTGAGTGCATTTCTAGCTCTCTACTAAATGTACATTTCTGTCTACCAAGTGTACTTTCTTCACTAGCAATATCTAACATTTCATAACATGTTTTTGGTGAGGAAAAAAAAAATATCACTGAGAGTGTTAAACCCTTTAAAAAATCTTTTTTGTTTGTTTTTTTCCTTTTTTTTTTTTACAGGCTTGTGGTGGCACTGATGTGATTTTGGAGTGGCTAACATGATATCAGTCCCATGCAGTCACTCAGTTCACACCTTGCAGATGACAAAAAAAAAAAAGGACTCATTGATCCTTCATTTAGAAAAAAAAGAAGAGAAAAAGAAAAATGACATGACAGACATCTTTCTCTCTCTTCATCTTTTCTCTAGTCCTCAGAGGCTGCTGACAGAGTCGCTGCTGTCCTTTATGGTCCTTTAATATCCTCACATAATGACTGAGCACTCTCCCATTTGTCCATACAGGCATCATTGCCGTAACAGGCTCACAGGCAGAGAGCAGCTTCTGCTTGGGAAGAATACGTCTCTCTTCACAATGCCCTTCTCTCCATCAGTGTCATTTGTATGGGCAACTTGAGATGCTCATTTCAACTTTAAGGAAAAGTGTAGATTCTATAGGCCACAGGAGACAGGACTATCCAGATGCAAAACCTCTGTTTAGGACCATTATTGGGTTAATAATCATTTCACACAGCTGTTGATTTGCATGTGATGGCTGTGGTCTTCAGATATTCAACATCCGATGATTTGAAATCACAATCCACCTCAGTGGAGGCCAAAGCGAGGCCTCCAATAAAATAAAAGTTCTCTATCTTAGCCTAAAATTCACTGGTCGCTACTTTCAAGCTAAAGCTGAATTCAGACTAAAAAAGACACGGCTTGTTGGTTTTAAGCTCTTTCTCTAATCACAATCACAGCAGTGTGACAGTTTTCTTCCAAAACAAAAGACTGTGGTGAGGAATGCTAGGGTTCATGTTGTTAAAAAACAAACAAACAAAAAAGAAAAAAACCATCACAGGCATCATTCACATGAACGCAACATTTAGAAGTGCAGGATGCATGAGTTATGCACACTGCCTGTAACCATAATACACACATATGAATGAGGAAAGCGAGTTTAGCCAATTTGTATTTTTAAATAATTGCTTTGTTTACTTTACTTACTGATATCCTCTTTTTGTTGCCAGGTGAGTAAGCTTGACTGAGTCAGCAAATACCAGAAATTTTAAAAGGAAAATTAAAAAGGAGACTTTTAGGCTAAATTATGATACTTTGCTGTGTCTAAATTGTCTGACACTCACACAGGATAAAATAAATGTTTCTGGCATGTGAAGTAATGTCAATATGTACATTTGAAATAAAACATAAAAACCTCAAAATTATATTAAAAAAAAAAAAGTCAAGAGTGGGAAATAAACTACAAAAATATATACATACACATTATATATGCATATATGATGCATATATACACACATAATGCTATACATATATATACGGTCTTTATATATACATTTACATATTACACACCAACGGTCATCTCATTTGTTGTTAGTCATGGTAACAGATGCTCTTTATCGCCCCCCTAGAGGGGTGAAATCTTGTATTTTTTTTCCTTCAGTTTTTCATAACTCTTATATTATTTTTGATTGGACAACTCTACTGAAAGGTTCTTATTTGTGTTGCTGTGTATAGCTGGGTGAGAAAAACGTCACTTGGAAAGGTAGAAAGAGTCGGTACTATCTCACAGGTGGGCAGGTTGCCAGCGGACAGAGGAGGGGTGAATTAAGAGGATTTAGGCTGACACAGTGTGCACCCCTCAGGTCGAGCCCAGCAGATGAGTTGGGATATGGTGGACGGGGGTTGCGGGGAGGAAGTTGGCGGGCAGTGATTGAGTATGGCAGGGAAGAGGCTTGTTTTAGTTCCAGATCCGGAGAAAACTGTCCCAGGAGCCGGTGGCCACGGCCATGCCATCTTCTGTCACTCCTAAACAGCTCACTCTGTTGTCATGGCCCGCTAGCACACCTGGAGGTCGAGGAAAAAAAAAAAAAAGAAAGACTCAGAAGTTCACATTCTAGGATGAAACTTATGCTTGATATTAGAGTTGAATGATTAGTTGAGTCAATTAATTAACTGACGGAAAATAACTGCCAACTACTGTAAGCCTTAATCAATCGATCAATCAATCATTTAAGAAATTTTTCAAGCACGAATGCCAAACATTCCCTAGTTCTAGTTTCTCAAATATGAGAATTTACAGATTGTCTTTGTTTTATGTGACAATCCTCAGGATTTCAGATAGTGTGATGCCTATCTTCATAATTTTCTGATATTTTAAAGACCTAAAATCAACTTGTTAAGAAAGAAAATAGTCATCAGATTAATCAGTAATCAAAGTAGGTTTGTTGCAACCAACTGAAAACAGCTTTTCTCATCCCTGTTTTAGCCAGTTGCTTCCAATGAATTTAAAAAAATGAAGTGAGACATAGTTCAGTTATTAACACAAGCTAAATTCTTCTTTAAGCCAAGAGAGTCTCCTCATATCCGTCACCTAAAAATCTGAAAAACCCATACCAGACTTCAGACATCACTTACCTGCGCGTTCGCCTTTCAGAGTGTCCCACACGTTGCAGTTAAAGTCATCGTAGCCAGCCAGGAGCAGGCGGCCGCTCTTGGAGAAAGCCACAGAAGTGATGCCGCAGATGATGTTGTCATGGCTGTACATCATCAGCTCCTGATCGGCACGCAGGTCAAACAGCCTGCAGGTGGCATCATCTGAGCCTGTGCCAAAGGCATTCCCATTGGGGAAAAACTGCAGGAGGAAAATTTAAATCAAGCAGAGGGAAAGTGTTGTTAAACCATTATATTGTGTTTCTGAGGCACAGGGGTGATTCCTCTGGGGAGATGTTTTCTTTAAAGAGGCTTCTTGGTTTTCCTAGAACCTTACAGTCCATCCAAAGGCCACAAAAGTGTTGCGACTTAGATGGTGACCTGCTTTAAAGGACCACTATGACATATAGAGTAATATTTCCACTAGGGGAATGACAAAGACAATTATATAGCTAAATGAAATACATTAAATGCTGCCACACATCTTCTAATTTAGATTACTACAATAAAAAGATAATAAAGTAATATTAGCACACTAAGCAAACAAAACAAACCTATCAATGAGCCTTCTCACATCAGCTGACATCTATGCACCTAATCAGTCAGAATTCATAAAGTCTTCAACATAAAGTGCAAGTCTTTGAAATGAAAGGTTTCCAGAATATTACCACTGTCAGATGAAAACCTTTAACCCCCTCAACAATATTTTTCAGTTTAGAAAAAACTACCTGGTTTTTTAAATTATGTCATTCATTTAGAAATGCTAATGTTTTGGGATTTATTCTCTGCAATTTAATTTGTGTTAAATTTTTTTGTTATTCTTTATAACTTATTAATGAAATACAATTAGAATTTACACTATACCCTGTTTGTTTTAGTTTTTTAATAAAAGTGGCTGTGCAGAGGAATTATCCATTTTATTTGCAGGCCTCAGTGACCCGTATAGAAAAAAATAAAGGACGAACTGAGAAGTAGTTAGCATGAGTAATGATTGTCTTAGAAGTCTGGGACCCAGAAATGAAAACCAAGTGCAACCAAATATAGAAAAAAAACTGCAACTATATCAGTCCTTCAGCCTCCACCTTTCTGTAGTATGTTTGTGACTTAAAGTCCAGCACTCACGGTGACGGCGTTGATGTCAGACACGTGGCCGGTGAAGGATTGCCTGCACATGCCATCACGGATGTCCCACAGCTTGGAGGTGGCATCACAGGCTCCTGACACGAAGGTCTTGAAGTCAGGGCTCAGAGACAAACTCATCACATCGCCTGTGTGGCCAGTGAAGGAGGTGGCCTGCTGGCCTGTCTCTATGTCCCACAATGCACTGCAAGGAAGCAAGTTTTGGTTTGGAATGAGTAATGAAAGTGTAACCTGACTTATTATGAAGGCACAGCTATGAAGTATACAGCACAGGAGAATTTTGTGTATGAAAGACAATAAGTGCTTTTACACAAGCTGCCACATGAGAGAAAACCCTCACATATTAGCTTATTAGCTGCCATGTGCCTCTACTCCCACATACTAGAAATATAGAGAATGAGGAGTAAGAGGATGGATATTGAAGAGAAACTCCTGACTTTTGTACATAATGTGAAGGAGCATCTTCAGTTTACTGTGTAGCATGGAAACAAGAATATCAATGGAATATTTTCTACCATGTAAACAGCCTAGGTCTTTAAGTCAAGAGAGCACAGTTGTTGGCTCACCAGGTGGTGTCTCCAGAGCTGGTCAGTATCTGGTTGTCATCCAAGAAACGACAGCAGGACAAATAACCTGCAGATAAACAGAGGTTCCATATCAGATAAGGAGAGCTCCCCTCTGCTTTGTCAGTATTCCTTAGGCACTTAACACGTAACCGAGGCCTGTAGTGACTGAATTTTTACGGCTGTGCCAGCAGTGGGTATGGTAAGTAGTTAAGTAGTTTTGTCCACCCAAATAAAGATGAGTTGGGCTTGTATTTTCAAAATATTGGTTCCATATATGTTCACCCAGCATTGTAGCTGCCCAAAAAAAAGCCACACTGGGGTAGAAAAAATTCCCTCCACCTACAAGGATGTGCAGGCTCTAGAGTTGCATTAGCATAGTGGTATAGCTATAGTGAAGAATACAATTTATAGTTTCTCCACAGGCTGGCAAAGTAAGAAAATTCTACCTTCCATTTCTGAAATGGAATTTCTATATTTCACGCTAACACAAAAAAAATTAACTATTCATGCAGATGTTTACACAAGGATACATACTATATATAAGCTGATGCACAGGTATGAGATCCAGTGGAAACTAACAACAGTTTGTCTTTAGTTTTCCATTGTCTCACTTTTTGATCTAATCAGCCAACTTATACATGACATCACCAATCTAAAACGCCAGTAAGGAATATGTGTGTCAAAGGTACAGTATTTGATAAATCAGGCATGATGGAGGGCTGTCCTCAGGTCGTGCTATGATAAAAATGTACAGTCCCTTTAGTTAATTATCAGAGCATTTGTCTCTGTTTACATGGAGCAACAAATTGACATGCTTATCATTCTTTAACGGGTATTACAGAGTGCCTGCATACACAGACTCTATGGAAACAAAGTAGACAAACATAAAAATATTAAAATATAAATAAGCAACATGTCTAGGTTAAGGGTTCTCTTAAGTCTTCTTTTATTTTTCTTATTCTGTGGCCGGCCCTGCACCTACCTGTGTGTCCAGGTAGCTCTCGGGTGACGCGCACATTGCCTTCGCGGGTCTTCAGGCTGTATATGGAGCAGATGTTGTCCAGGCCTCCGCAGGCCACATAGTTCCCAGAGGGGGCGTAGGCGCACGTCATCACCCAGGAAGAGCGCAGTGGAATGGCATGCATCTGAGGTCAAGGAGAATCAGAGACATCTTTTCATTAAATACATTAATGGAAATAATGTTGAGCTTTAAGGCTAATTAAGGTTAAAGGTTATTAGGTTGAGGTCAATTAGTGGGTTTCAATTCAAAATGCTGTGTGGAACTTTTTAAGTCATCAGCTGACAAAATTCTGCCACTTCCTCTGTACATAAAAAAATAAAGGATGCATTATTTCATTTGTCTGGGTGGAATTGTTGCAAAATATGTCAATAACCAATGTGTCACAGATGATGCACAACTTAACATTTAGTGCAAGAAGACAGCACAAGACAGTCTGGGGAGGTCTGTTTCTCCACTTTAGATGTCAAAGCATTGGTATGAGCAGAATCTCCAATTCTCCCTTTAGTTTATTTATAGAGGTTCAGATGGTGTAGTTGCTAAATAAAAAATATAAGGCTAGAGAGAACTGTAGGAACTGATTTTGTTATCAACAGCTACATATTTTGTTTTTAAATAATTATCTCATTATTTCTGGGTGATAAGAAAAATCAGAATTTGCCTAGCAATAAGGCTGAGTGATATTCTTGGTATTCTGGAACCCATGCATTAAACAGACTATTCTCTACATACAGCCAGTAACTTTTGCTATTTTAATTCTGTATTACATAAAGAACATGGTTTTAATACAGCTGTAACTGTACATATTATATATTCTGCTGTTGATTGTCAGTGATCTCACCTTATTTGTTGTGTAGCTGTCCCAAATGATTAGCTTTCCGTCTTGCGAGGCACTGACAAGTAACCTGGAAACAAGTTAAGAAAAGCAGCATGAAAGGAGGCTCACCCGTTGAAAAAACCCACATAATCTAAGGGACATGCACCTGGTTCATTAAAAGCAATGAGAGCCAGCCACCTTACAGACTACTGTGCTACACTGTCTGAATGACCACAAGGTGCTCTGTCAAAAAGCATTCAGCTCTTCAGTGAGCTCCCTACTCCTCTCTCCTAGGGCTCATTTCCCTCCATCTTCCCTCTTTCTCCCTCTCCTGGTGAAAGTCTCCTCGTCCAGGGAAGCCACTTTTAATGTCCCACTCTATGTAATATTCATTATGGCGGTTATATAAAAGTCCCTGCTGTCGGGTGGGAGGTGGAAGCCTGAGGGGTTGGGAAAGCACTGGAAACAAGCTGAGGTGGGGCAGCAAGAAGGGACAGCAAGGAAAGAGAAGACAGAAGAAGATGAATTCTGAACAGGGAGAACAAAGTGAGAGTTGAAGGTGGTACAGATGCAGAAACAGCTGGAACCCTTGCTCCCATCCTGACTGCGTGTTTTTACCTCTCCAGGGACAGGAAGTAGGTTGATGGTGCTACACTACAATCAAGAGGAGGGTCATCAAGCTCAAATGTCAGTTACTGTATACAAAATAAACACTGGTGTCCTGCAGGGTCACCCAGAGGGTGCTAGGCACACACATGAGCACATTCACACCAACACGCTCACACCTAACAGGATGATCTGGATTGAACAGTATATGAAAAATCAGCTACAAGAAACATAACTTAGACAAAAACACAGGCTTTAGTGGCGAAAACTAATTTGCCTAGAAAGGACAGAAGTGTGTGATCTATGTCCTGTGAAAATTCTACCTGCAAAAACTTCCATAGCTACATCATCTTCAAATTTCCTCTTTTTCCTAAAGGATTAGTGCACTGCATGCATACTAAGGGGGAAATACAATATTGACTAATAACTCAGTGCTCATACTTGAAGCAAACCGTTAAAAAGGCAGTTTGTAAGTTTAAATTTAGTGACAACTCATGGTGTGCAGCCACAGATGCTTGCCATGTGGACACAGAGGACTTTTACTCATTGATTTAATTTGAATCATCATAACACTTGGGAAACTGTCAAAGTTTTAGCTCTTACAAACTGCATCTTTAAGAAAATATTACATAAGCTGTGGTGGCTGCCTGTCTCTGTGCCTTGTGAATATCATTACTGTGCTCATAGTGAGGGCGTAAATAGTGATAGCACTTAGACGGATGCACAGTAGTAGTGGAGGTGGCAGTAGTGACAATCATTTATGGTGGTATTAGTCATATTAGTAGAATAATAGTAGTAGTAGTAGTAGTAGTAGTGGTAGTAGTAGTGGTAGTGGTGGTAGCAGTAGAAGTGGTACTAGTAGTAGTATAGCCCCACACCTGGGACTGCCGTCACTGCCCCAGTGCATTGCATTGAGAGACAGATGAACAGAGAGAAAGATCAAGAGTGACACAGACATATTAAACAGAGAGAAAGAAAACACCAATGATACGACACCAGTTGTGAACTCCTAAATCATAACTTGTTGTTCCAGTGTATATTAGCACTAATAGCTGCCGTAACTGCAGTGGTGCTTTACTGCGCAGCTCAGATATTGATAGTCAATTTGTAGTGGTATTACTTAGTATTGGTTCTTGTATATAATAATGTAATTATTAATAATGCAATTAAGGCAAAGACAGAGATTGAGCTAATACCAGACTGTCAAATTTTCACTGTTAAATTCCTGTACTCGGGCTGAGGGTGTGTCCATGTTTAGCTGGAATGAAAACCTGCAGACTGTCCTTGGTGGCACTTTATTGCCCTGGCATACATCTCGACAGTTATAGTTGTAGTGTTAACAGTCGTCATACTGTCACTGGCAGTCTAGGAATTCAACAGTCTGTTAGTCATGCCAGAAATTAAAACTGGATCAGGGGAAAAATGACCGTCATACAATTCTCATACAATTCTTATGAAATCTGAAAAGAAATTGGGCAAATTGTGATGATGATGATGATGATGATTATTATTATTGTACATCTTAATCTATTAGCATTTTTGTGACTCTTGTCCACTGCAGGCCACAGTAGATAATTTATGAGAACTACAATGCAGATATAATTTTGCTTCAGTGTGTTCAGGGATAACTAGAATTACAGTCACAATCTTCCCTTCCTGAGTTACACCATTTAATAATGGCCAAACGTGTTTTTGTAGAACAGTGAAGTTGACCTTTGACCATTTGGATATAAAATGTCATCACTTCATTATATTATTTTATTACACATTTGTGTTGAATTGTGTCATAATTAGCATATGCATTTGTAAGTTATGGCCAAAAACACGTGGAGGCATAAAAAGGAGACTCTTGAATGGACAATTGAGCATGTGACCTAAAGCAGCAGAAAACGCCACGTAGCCAGCAGGTGAAAACAGCAAACCTAAGGACTCCCAAAAATGAGAAAGTTCAATGTTATCTCAAAGTCCAACCCATCTATTATTCAACTAACTTGCTAAATTGCAGAAATGATTCTGAAATTACAACAAAATAAAATAACAAATAAAAACTTTTATATCCTGCTCGAAGCTAATAATTTTGTTGTTTATAGAATAACTACACTACCTTGAGTCACTTCCCCAGTGCATTGCATAGATCTTGGCCAGGTGGCCCCTGAGAGTGCGTCGTGTCCGCATCTGTATCCGGCCCACTGAGTCCAGACCAGCTGTGATCTGCCAAAACACAAGAAGAAGCATCAGCGGCGACACTCGAGGCCCATACACACTTATCACTGGGCACTAGCTGAGACTGCAATAACAGGCCACTCAGAAATGAACAGTGATGAATAATAGTCGAAGTTATACTACTGTATAATGGCTGTAGAATACTAGACATTAGAAATATTTCTAATGTCCATTTTGACCATAGAACTGAACAGACTATAACATAAGTTTACAGGTCAAAGCTTAACTCTGTATAGTGTCTTGCCTTGTGAATATCTGCAACTTCATGTGTCACTTCACTTATGTTATATAGAACTCTCTTTCTTTCTCATGGTTTAGGCCATTTACAGCAACTTTTAAGGTCTTCAGCACTCCCTGTGTTGCTGTCATGCAAACTTGTACAACGGCACAGGAAATAAAACTTTTAATGATTTACTAAGTGATATGAATGTGAAGAGGAAGTCTCTTACCTGTGACAGAGTGGAGTCACTGCAGGCTTTCCTGGCATCCTGCAACAAAACGAAAACCTTAATGATCATGTTGACCAGGGACAAATTTCAGATTATTCATTTAGTGGATAGCTTAACGCCCCACATGATTACTACACAGACATACAAAATGAAGGAAAAAGACTTACTTAAAAAAAGAAATGACAAAAACTGCTTTTAAAAAGTGTCGTAACATGTGCAATAAGTTATTCCCAGTCACAGAAACTGAGTATCTCAGTGATCACAGAATAATCACACAGCAGCGGCTGACATTTATAGATCAATTCCTAGCATCCAATTTCTGCACGAGAATGGAGGTGGCTGATTGACAAGTTATATGCCAAGTGCGTCACTGTCTCATCTGAAACTGTGTGAGTCACAGCTTGCAGTGAACAGACAGTGGCACACATGTGATGTACACACACATATACAACACACACAAACAGACACACGTCAACGTAAACAAACTCAATGCACACAATGTCGCCGTACCCGGATCTGATTGCGTAGTTGCTCGGCTTCCTGCCGCAACTGTTCCAGCTCGCTCATTGTCCCTCTGTGATGTGTTCAGGCCACACTCTGCTCCAAATACTGACTGGGCTGGGAAAACACACGTGCCTACACGCGTGCACACGCACACACACAAACAGACACACACACACACACACACACCCACACACACACACACACACTCACTCACTCACTCACACACTCACTCACACACCCACCCACACGTGCTTTACCAGCTGACACCTGCAAGACAGAGAGACAGAAATACTATAAGTTCAGGAGGCGGACGGAGAATGAAGGATGGGAACACTTCCATCAGACAAACATAGGTATCCTGTTTGGGTTCAAACCAAAGAAGAGGGTGCTGCAAAGAGTGGGGAAGGGTGGGGCTGGGTGGGGGCCTGGAGGGTGGCCTGGCTCTTCAAACACCCCCAGTCTGGTTCAAAAGGCCATCTGAGCTAGGCTCTGACCTTTCCTGACTCAATCAGCCTTTTGTGTTGTTGCACTGCTCTGTTTGCACAAACCAGCCCAAAGAGCCCTGAACATATGTGTGTGTTTGTGGGTTGTGTACTGCTAGCAGAGTGGTTTATTAGACTACATGTCCATGTGAGAAAGAGAGAGATAATGTGCATGTATTTATCTATGAGTGTATAAATTATAAGAGCATTTATTTGAATGCATGTCTGGGCTAAGAGTATCAGATTCAGCATCTGTTTGTATATATGTGTGTGTGTGTGTGTGTGTGTGTGTGTGTGTGTGTGTGTGTGTGTGTGTGTGTGTGTGTGTGTGTGTGTGTGTGTGTGTGTGCGTGTGTGCGTAAGTTGCCACTACCTTTACCTTAGGGAGGCTGAATGTGGGTCACAAAGCACTTAGACACTCCTCAGAAATGTTTGGACCGCACCCCCCTCCCATTTTCCAGGCTGTTTTACAGTCTGCTGTCCAGAAGTCTAACCCTCCGAGATTAAATTTTCAGTTCCATTTTCTATAATTCAACAATTAGGGTGAGTCCAGCCCTTCCTCTCCACAGGAAATCATGTTAATGTAAAGAGGAGGATGCTTGTGCTTTATCTTCATTTTTGCAGAGGCTTTAAAACCACTGGGGCCCAGTTACTTATTCACCACGAAGGAAAATCCTGTCATTTTACAAATAGCAAATAATTAACTAAGACAGTAATGTGATGTTCATGCTGCTAAGATTGCCTCTTAACATACTACGCATTTGTCTGTGTAAAAGGCTGCTCTTTTAGATTCCCGGTTCCCTTGGTTTTGGCCATTGTGCCTCTGCTCCTCAGACACAAGAGAGGATGTATTGAACTGCTCATTGTGGACTCTTGTCTCAGGAGGTCTTCGACAGTAACGAGACATCAGGGACAGCAAGTGTTGCAATGCTTTCAGCTGCCCGGGAGTGACGTCACCCTCTCCTCCAGTTGACGCAACCCCCCTGAAGAGAGGCTCTCAGCATCAGCTTGCCTGTGATGTGGTACTGCTCTTTGACAGCCATGGATCCATTGCACTGTACGCCTCTGAAATCTGCCACGTCACAAAGAGCGCCTTGTGGACTACCAAAACACTTGAAATGACCTTCTATACTCAGCTAAATATTTACAATCGATTTTTTCAGCCCCAGGCTTACGTCGTGAAATGCAACGGCGCACACAAGAGAGATGAGGTGGAAAATAACGCAGGTATGATGGAGGATGATGCTGAAAAACTAGATGCATAAGGGGCTTTCCCATCAGTGTGGATAAAACTGACAGCCCTGATTTTAGGGTGAGACATGACTGCCACATGGATTGTCCTGCTCACATTTGGATACTAAAAATTAGTCACTTAGAAACCAAAGTAGGCCGCTCAAAACTGCTATTGTAATTAACTACAAAGCAACCCCATCCAAAAGAAACTAATACGGATAAATGGTCCCTGCTAAGATTGTCTTTAACAATTCATAGTCATAAACCTCGGTGCCTGTGTGTGTGTGCATGTCTTTTCTCCAGCTGTGTGACTTGAGTCATGCAGCCAGACAGCCAGCCAGGCCAACGCAGGCCCAGAGCAAGGCACAGCATTGGGGGCGACAAAGGCGGAGCTGTGTGCTGGAGCTGCCCATTGTTTAGTATGTGGCTGCCAGCTACAGTATAGTGCTGCTTGGCACCACCACAGTTGTGTCTCTGAGACTGGCCACTGGAGACTACAACTGCTCCTGCTCTGCCCTACTGACGCAAACCAACCAACCAACCAACCAACCAACCAACCAATCAAACCTGATGCTGCCAGCAAGAGACCAATGAGTCTGAAATGGGACCAAACAGCTGTCACCTGCATCAAACTACTGTGTACACATAATTCTCAAACAGACATAGATAGGATCTTAATCACCTGTTTGTATAAGAACATCTGTCTACTCCAGTTTCACTTCATGTCTGTGCTGCATTGGCAAAGTCCGACATGCCAGAGAAGCTTATACATGACCCATTACACATAGCTGTGGTTATCTAAAGCACCCATACTGTCCTTAGTTCAATAATTCATCACTCATATGTGAGGAGTTATAGCACCATCCTCAAACTTAAAATATAATCAGTAATGACTGTTATAGCACTCATCAAAACAGTTTACAAAGTGCTTCATGTTAGACAATAACATATAACTATGACTCAACAGAAGATATTTTTTAAAATTTGCCAGAATAATCATCGTATTGAGCACATATATAAATTTGAAAGGTTTGAAATGTGTATTTGACTGGCAGTTGATTCATTGATTAGTAAATAATAGCAAAGAAAAAATCTAAGCAAAAATTCAAAGCTTCCAGCATGTAAACACGTCAATATCGGTGGGTTTTTCCAACTTTTTTTTTTAAATCGTAAACTGAGTGCTGCTTGACAATTTGAAGATGTCACCTCAGGCTCTAGGAAATAGCAATGGACACTTCAAGTTGTAACACTTCATCTCTAACATATTATAGACCAAACAATTAATGGAATAATAATGTTTAATTGTAACCCGTATCTTCTTTTTGTTTTTGTCTTTTAAAAACAATTTTTATGTAATAAGTTTACACACTGTTTTTACATCTGGTTCAGCTGTCAACATGATATTAGCTGCTGTTGCACATCTACATTATCAAGTTTTAATCCAGGCTAGCGATGACCATAAAACTAATTGTTTATCTTGTGTGAGACATTGGCATGCAAACTTTCACTTTCAGTTTTATACCCACACACAAACGGAGAGAAAGAGAGACATGCAGAGAGATCTCCTTATTCTTCACCTTCTCCACAGTAAAGTCATTGTCAATCTCAATTCACTATGGTCTCAGGTTCACATAATAGAGCTTGGTCATTATATATTTGTGACAGGAGACACTGTCTATTCAGTGTTTGTTCCCACTGATTCAGTTCGTGTTGAGCAGGAAATATACAGTTACATGGCAGTAAGCGCTGCAAGAGAACTTCTTAGGTCCAGGAGCCAATTATAGTGTTTCAATTTGTCAAAACTGGAAGTGGTTCACATCCCGATAAAACATGAATGGAATTATATAACAAATACTCACATATATATTGTATTTTATTTGATCAGTGAGACCTTCTGCTCCCTCTGGGTAACATACAGTAGAAAGTCAGGCACATCTGCCTCAATCATGAACAAATACTGGTGAACAGAGCAGCAGGAGGTGCAGGCAGTGCAGCTGCACCCAGAGCCACAGGGGCCCAACAACATCAAATGGTCAGGAAGTTAAGGAATTAACATTATGAAATGCCAGGTCTGAACAAATTCTTGCAACATGGCCCACTGTGAGTGCTTTATATCATTGTTATGCAGATTTACAGTAAGATTTTAAGATTTATCATCATTATCAAAATCATATTCTATAAGTTGGACATAAGTGTATTTGCTATAATACACACAATGCTACACTCATGCACAGAAAACGAGTAGGAAACTCACAACAGTATTTTGATGTGTTAAAGTGAAAACTGGATGTAGAAAGGGCAGCTCAACCTGGTGTAAACTTGCTCAGGTGACCCACTGACTATTCCAAACATCCAGAGAATGGAGGAAATACCTGGTGAGATTCCAGTAAGGTGAAAGTGTACATATCGTCCTTCTGTTTGGCTGACACATGTACAAATCATATCCTTTTTGTGTCATGAATTGCAACAGCAAATTATTAACTGAAAAAAGGTTGAATCATTATTACACTCATTAAACTGACAGGATCACAGCGAATGAATGTGTGATGACTGTATGACCTACTCTTGTCACAGGTTCTACCCCACCTGCACCAGACACTTACAGAATTACACATAATGTAGTCACACATAATTTCTCATCAAAACTACAAGAACCTAATTAGACTGGGCCTGTTTGGACGAAACTGGATCTAAGTGATATCCATAATCTGATGCCAGATGATCCCCTTACGTGAATGTTCGAGATTTCCTGCTAGTATCTACTAGTTGTTGTGTTGTTGTTACCACAGGTTATTTCAACTGAGGTGTGGTAGGTCTGCTAATGTACAGCTGTACAACTAGGATCTTGAAAATGTAGACCAGGGAGATGTAGTACAGTGTAGTGTTGGGCTACACAGATGAAATCAGCATCATGCTATTAAAAAGAATATTTATTTTATAAATCAATACACACACTGTCGCATTACATTGATAGGTGTTTATATTATTTTGTCCACCCCATTTATATCAATAGGTATACCACCTATTGAGTGGTATGCTGAATAACAGAAATATCTATTTGTGTAATGTAACACAGTTCAACATAAACTACAGTTGAATCAACACATCTCTTTGACAATTTTGACAACAAAAACTGAACAGTATAACTTCCATGAAGGTAAGATTTATTGCAATAAGTTGTGGGTTGTAGGTGTACCTAATAAACTGCCCACTGAGGGTATATCACAATATGGCAAATGTATGTAAAATCACCTAAAAAGATTCCACTTGATATTTAATGCAGTTAACTGCACTTTGGCTCTCATTCTTGCAGTATAGTTCAAAATAACACAATTTTGCAATATGGTCCATGATATGATCCTATCATCACAATATGATTGAGTTGAAAGTCAATAAATTCTAATATTAATACAGTGACGATATTATCACACAGTCTTACAGCACAAAAATATTATAATAAAAGGTTCTTTTTTTTTTAGACATCAGATTATTGTGAAATATTTTAAATGTTGTCTTTTTGTTTTCAATTATCAAAATCGCTGCCAATTAATTTTCTTTCAATCAACTAATTGATTAATCGACTAATCAGTTGAGCTTTACCTGGCTTTACAGGCTGTATCATAGCTAAGTGATAAAACCGTATTTGACTATTCTAAATGAGCAGTGCATTTTATCTGCTTACTCATCCTGATAGGACTGGCACTAACGATTATTTTCATTATTGATTAATTTTTTTAATAGTCGTTTATTCTATGAAACCAGCATCAAAAAAATTGTAGAAATCTTTGCTGAGCTGAAGCTGATGTCTTCAAGAGTTTTGTTTTGCCCGAAAATCCCAAAATACTCATTTTACAATGAATGTTTTGAGAAGCACATTGAAAAAAGACAATTAGTCTACTGTGAAAACTGTTGCACATTACATTTCTGTTGTTTGACTACTCAATAAATCGACTAATGTTTTGGCTCTACATCAAACCCACTTTATTAATATAGATTGTTTTAATCAAATTAAAGGGTGGATGATTCCCCCTTTAATTACATACGTTAACATACGTGATAAACTTTTATAAAATGTAACTACTTACTATATATTCTGTACCAACATCAACCTACTGCCCTCACTTATTTACTGACTGTCAACAACAGACAAGACAGGAAGCAATCAGCTCCATCAGTATGGAGACAGACACACTCTGTATGCAATTAACATGTCATAAAAGTCTTTATGAATTGATGTGAGTCGACAGAAATTTCTCATACAAGCAACAAATTGCATGAGCCGCCGTCACGCAACCAGTTGCCGCTCGAATGAAGGCGGACTGTCCATGTATATTTAATGGAAAAGAAAAAACGGCTATGCGGGGTATCGTGCAACCACAAATGAGAAAACTGGTGTATGAAATGGGACGAGATGAATATGTGTCTACTAGTAAAAAGGTTTTGCCCCTATAGTTCCGCCTGAGAGTCATTTGACAGCCAGTAAAAGGCCGCGTTTGGACGGCAGCAGTGAATTTTCACCAGCTTGGCTTAGAGGAAAAAAACAGCACTGAGGCAATAGTAGATTGTGAACAGTTATGTCAAGAGCTACACTGCTGCTCAGAGCACCGGTAATATTTCAAACTCACTGACATTTCTACATCTCACCTTCAGCGACATAAAACAAAACAAACTCGCTGTGTGCCAAGTAGGAAACAAGTCTAAAAGTCACCAAAAATATCAAGACAAGACTACACGTCCTTACCTGAAACAGGCTTTTTGGCTCTTTTCGTCCTTCCAATACGAGTCACACCGATCCGTTTTCACACGACAACCATGGTCCCAGCTGTGAGAGAAATCCCAAAAGGCTCTGTGTTAATTTTGAGACAATTTAATCGGTTTAAAGGGTCAGAAACGAACGCAACTCGGGTCAGATTTGACTAAAATTTTCACCAAGCAAGCTAATCACCACACCCATGAAAGTGGGAACATGGCAACAGCCTACGCTGAGGGGTGCACGATGGTGAGTAGGTTGATATTCTCTATTTTATAACCAACAAAACAGTTATAAAAACATCAAATTCTTGCTAAATGTATTTTTTATTTAAGTCGGCAGTCTAAAGCACTCGGTAGTAACATTTCGTTCAGCTTGGGAAAATGTATTAAACTGGTTGTTTAACCTACGGGCAGAATGGTATCGTCTGTCAGCCCCCTCAACAAAAAGGAACCGAATGGGATACAGGAAACAAACGCTAGACCTGTACAGTCTGTAGTGGTTGTAGTGATTCAAATGGACCTCACCTCTGTTTGCAAAACCAGATTTAGGTCAAAACTCCACTCTTTCATTTGTTCAAATACCAATACAGTGAATTAACTAGAAGAGCCGTGAAACTACAGTTTTAGTATTAAAGCTGGAGGTGAGGAAAGTGCAGTATTTTTTTGTTTGCTCTATGAATGTAATCTGTTGGCAATTGTGACTAGTTTGTGACTTTATGACCTCATCTGAGTTCATCTGAGGTGTGGTACAGGTTTGTTAACATAAAGCTATACACTTTTCAATTACATTTAATTTAGATTCATAGATTTTGAGGACTACAGTCCAAAGCAACAGTCCAAAACCCAAATTTACAATGATATAAAAGAGAAAAGCAGCAAATCCTCACACTGGAGAATCTGACACTATTCACTTAAACAATTTATCAAAATTTTTGCTGATTCATTTTCTTTTAATCATCTAGCCTAATCGATGAATCAATTTTATATTACCAATTGTGACTTTCCTCTTAAATCTGAGGATTTCTCTGCTATTCTCTGTTTTATATCAGTTTAAATTCAGTATCTGTGGGTTTTGGACTGTTGACAAGTAATTTAAAGACGCCACCTTGGGCACTGTGATGGGAATTTTTCGCTATTTTATGAGATTTTATAGACTAAATGATTATTCCGTAAATTGATCAAATAATCAGAAGGTTAATAAATTAAGAAATTACTTACTAGTTAACAGGCATAATACTTATAATAAATTACCTTATTATGCCAAGTGACATGAAGACAATGGAAATTACCAAAGAAATATTTTTGTTGCTGTTGCAACACTCAGGTTAAATCATTTACTGTGACTAGAATACAGAACAGTAAAGATAAATGCGTAACTACTTCAAAACTACCCAAAATCCAAATTAAAAGGTCTGAAGAGTTTAGATTGTGCCAGGAGACAGCTGTGCCAAGTCTCACCCCGGCACACCACGGTTGGCTCATTGATAAGGATCTCTCTCCATTAGGACAGGATGAATTTTTAATGGGGCCAATGAAAGGGAGCAATGGGATAGGCTTTTCCATATCTCTGCACGAGCCATAATCAATGGAGGGTAGATGAAAGTTGCCGGGCCCTTAGTTTCCTTTCGGAGTGGCATGGGGTCAGATTAAGTCTAACTGAATTCACACACACAGCAGTAGTTTAGGTGTGTCAGACCAATTTCCCCCTAAACAAATTATGAGGATTAGCATTAACATGATAGCAGAGACATACAGTGTGTTGTGATTGGTTTGTCGTTAGTGCTGGGATTCAATTTTTTTTTTGTCTTTTACAATGATCATTATTGCAGCCTGGAAGTAGGCTATTATTAAAAAATAATACATCATTCATACAATATGTGTTATTCATATTTTCATTGACAGTTGTTTTTAAAATGAGAAATAGTCATATTTCTACTGTAATACGATTCACTGGAATTGTTATCATGACAGAATACACTGCATACGACTGAATATTCTCACAATTTAGAGAAATTGGATGACACATGCCAAATCACAACTTCAAATCTGCCCCTGTATCAGAGACAAATAGTCATTACATCCTCACAGTAATCACGACATCTGAAAGGTTTACTGTTTTTGCCATAGCTTGTTTTAAAGATGACATAATCCTGAGGCAGCCAAAGCTTTTTGTCATGTCATGTCCGAAGCTGCTCAACAGATTTATTAATGATTGCTCAAGGTATCATTAAACTGCAATGTAACTACAGTTCAACTCATACACCGTGTTTTAGTAAAGTCAGTTCATTACTGTAATATTTTTAGCTTTTTGTGGACTTGAGATTGATTGAACAGGGAAATTTACAAAGGAACTACATAAGAAGGAGTTTGCTCTCTGCCTCTGGTGAGCAAAATGACTGAATTCATTAGCCAGCTGAGAGAGTCAGGGTGTCCAAAAGCACATCCTTGGCCAATCAGGTCCCTTGGCCCATTGCTTGGCAACCAAAAGGGAGGGAGGGAGAAAATTGACACTGTAAAAATAGCACATCAATAGGCTGGTGTCTGAAAAAAAAGAAAGACACACATGTTGGTGAGGCTATAAATAGCCCCATGGAGCATGGAACAGGTATCATGTACAGTATTTCAACTGTATTGTTGCCCACAAATGAGACATATTATTTGCATGGATGCAAATTCAGCATGGGCAGTGCACAAGTAATGGAACTCAAAGCGCAGTAACAGTCATGCAGCTGAAAGAAATCATTTGAATGTGAGGGTGGTTTAGGGCCAACGAGGAATAACACAGTAAAAACCATCCCGTAACTAACAACAGGTTTGTGCAAGTTTTCCTCATCCTACTGTTTGCCATCTAATGTTTTGCATGTATTCAAAATTACTACAAGGCTCTGCTTCAGTAGTACATTTGAATGTACTACAATAATCAGTAATGTACACGGAGGAGGTTTGCATGCCAGAGGGAATTTAGGGTTTAATGGCACACATGAATAACTTGGAAGATATTTGATCTTTTCATTTTATCACATAATTATATCTGCATTTTGTTTAGAGGCATTACGATGAGCTGCATGTCCTCATTATCTCATCGCTACAATGTGACATTGTTAAAATGGGTGGCACTCGTGTTTCTTTTGTGTAACAGAGGAGTCGAGCAAAAACGTGGCCAAAAATAGACCTATCATGTCCAATTCAGTTTCACAGGACTGCTCAAAAATGAGCTCAATACGTGGGTGATCAAATCAAGTGGAGATAATGGGACATCAATCTGAAGCAGCTTTTCAATGCCTATTTATATCCGCACGTTCCCATTTTTTTGCCCACATGTGGCGACACGCCCTGACGACCTCCATGTAATACTTCCACTGTATCAAAGGCAATTAAAAGGTGTAGCAACAGTAGAACCTTAAAAGGCTTTATCAGGGCCGTCTTATCCACCAGACATCTCCCGGGGAGGCTGGCCGTTGCCAGGGTAACCCTCACAAATGGCAACTGACGTCAAGAAGGTAGGAGAAATACCAGGGAGAGCCAGAGCTGCTATGCATAATGGATTATTGAAAAAAGGGCCCTCTTGAAGAGTGCAAAGTGACTTAAAATATGCGTGCCTTGCTGGGCTTGCTACCACTTCTCTCTCTCTCTCTCTTTCTCTCTCTGTGTGTGATGAGGAAAATAGATGTTGACAGTTTCAGGGTTTTACTTACTGACTGGCACAGCTTGGGCTTGGCTGGCCCAACTGAAATTATCCATCTTGAGTCAAACACTGCTGATGAACTATCTCTCCCTTGGATGCATTTTACCAGATCGGGAAATTCTGCATCATTTTTGTGCTGCTTACAACAGAAGTCCCTTTTTTTCTAAGGTGGAATATGTGCTCCTGCGTGTGGATGTGAACACATTGCAAATACAGTATTCTGTGTATGTGTCCCAAAAGAAAATCTAATGCTAAAATCAGAAAGTGTGGCTGCCTGCACTGTATGTTACCCGATCGAAACCGAAGAAAAAAGATCCCCATCCAGAGCAGATCCTTTATCGGTCACATAACAAGGATCCGCAGTGACATTCATGCATATAGTTCTAAGAAGCGATCACTTCAGGTCATGGTTAAGTCCAGAGCCTAACTACCAGCAGTTTACTCTGTCCCTGTGTCAGGTTCTTGTCTAATCTCAGAGCTATTGTTGGCCCATGAGAGACTGTCACAGCGGCAGCTTGCTGAAGAGCCCTCATCGTTTCTGTGATAATGCCTCTCATGCTGTGTTGGAGTCACACTATCGACAAGCGGGACACCAAGTGTGGAATCAGGTTTGCTGATGGCAAAGGCCAAGTACTGTTGCTTCCCAAATTAATACAGCAGGACAGAACAGTACACGCAATAGAGAATTGACATGGTGTCCATCTTGAGTCAGAGGTGGGACATATGGACAAAAATAATTTCATGATAATTATAACAGCCCATATCTTAATATGAAGACACTACCACATCATTTATTAGACTCATTTCTTTAAAGTCTCAAATTTGTGTTTACATTTTCAAACAGAGTAAAATTGAATAGGATTTATTGTCCAAGGTGGAAAACTGTCTGAGCTCACCAACACTTAAACTCAGCACAAAAACATATAACAGAGCAAAAACTAGTGATAAAATTAATTAACTGATGACAACATCAAAGCAGAGGTCCAAATGTTTTGTGTAAGCAGTAAATGACGTATATTAAAAATTGTCATATCAAAAAATACACATATGTGTATATAGTGAGGGCAGCCTTTAATATCAAAAAGACTAGACTTTTAAGGCAACGTGTTTGTAAAACACAAAATCAAGACATTTCCTGTCAAAACGTGTATTAAAAGCTGCTCTAAATAAAAACACCTGTGACCTGTAAAATGCAATCAGTGTAATTAACACCAGAATGAGTTGGCCTAAAGCTTAAGTTGTGTTTCAGGGAGAAGCTGCAGAGGAAATGTGCAAAGAGAAGAAGTGAGAGTGTTTCAGTCCAGGGGAATCCCAGACACTTCTGTAAATCAGGGGTGCAACAAGCAGCACAAAGCATGAACTAACATGCTCTGAGTTTCCCAAGAAGTGAATCACACAAGTCATGTATGGGAAAAAAAAAAATTAAAGGAAGTGAGGAACAGCCCTGATGTGCTAATGCCACCCTTTTCAAATGTCTCCCATCACAGCTGCAACACTATGATACCAGATGATCATTAATTTATTACCACAAGCCCACAATTATTTTTGACTTGACATTTTGGTGCACCACAGGTTCAGAACATAAGATAAGGCAGAGGTGTTACCTACTCGTTGCATGAAAACCAAACACGACCCTTGATGCCAGGTTTACGGGCTCACCCAAATACCACATTCACCAGTGTTTCCTCTCTTAAATCTGCAAGTGTAACTGAAATGATCATTTTGGCTCCACACCCATCTCTGTTTCGATTCAAGTTATGCTTCTAGTACAGATCTCAGAGCAGAAAACACAATTCTTCTTTTGCTTTGATAAAATATGAATATTCCAAACAGCAGGAATGTGCGTCTTTGTGCTTTTACTAAAATCTAGTTGTTTAATTTCACATTTAGTGATCTTGCTGTGGCTGTACATCACAGGTTAATGAATCTAGAGGAAACACTGAACAACGTGCAAACCAGTTCAGACCAAAAGCTCTACATTTAGAAAAATAATTGACATGTTTCTACCTTTTACCAGTGCAGATGAGTAGCAGAAGAAGTGGGCGTTTTCTGCATACGTCCTAAATGGCATGGATTATGAGTCGTGCAGAGCGCTCTGGTTTCAGTTCTTCCTTTCAGCTGTGAGTGTAGATGCTGCTTGGAGGAGCAGTAAATGGAGAGAGAGAGAGAGAGGCAGAGCTGGAGTATGAGGTAGAGAGCTGCTGAGTGGGAGGGTGAGCATATGGGGGGCATGGAGGATGGGAGGATGGAGTAGTATTTCTATTAAAGAGACAGAGTTTATTTCTTCAACACTGTATTTAAAGATATAACATCAAAAGTGACAGATGTGGTCTGCATATGACAAGCATATGTTCCAGGAGGGTTGTATGGTAAAGCACTACTCCAGTACATGGTTACCTTAAACAAAAGGCGGACACAGCTCTGTAGTCATGAATAATTTGTTTTTCTAACAGGGTTTTCAGGGTCAAGGGGGAGCTGGTCCCTCTCCCAGCATGCAATGGGTGAAGACCCTTACCTCTATTTAACAGCTCAAAACTCAACACTGTTTTATCACCTGCTTCATGACCTTTTTCTAATTTTATGAGAATTACTTACAAACGTGATTTTGAACTGATGACACGTTTCAGAGGTTGGCTATGGAAAATTATTTACTTAAAATGGATTTTACTGTTCTTAATGTGTGACAGGGGCAGGTAGGAAAACTGGCAGTAGATTTCTTTTTCTGTGAACTAATATTTGGCAAACAAAAGGAATGTATATATTTGTTCATGCAAATATAACATAAAAAAACAGAAATAATTCTGCTTTCGGTTGAATAACAATTGTGAATTTTCATCTATATTTTGTTTGTGGCAAAAGGAAGGGTTACCACTTTAAAACCTTACTACACATTGGGTTTTAATGAGGCCACAAGAAAAGAAAATATTTAAAGGGAAAAGAACAGTTGGTTTTGCAATTATTAGTTTCACTTTTGATAATGTTGATCTCACACTTTACATCTGAAACAGTATAAATATTAGGAATTGTGCCAGTCTGCCGAGTGAAATTACTGTACAAAGGACATCTTTAAACACCACTTGTACTGCCAGCTTTATTTTGGAATTACTTTAGTTCCAGGGAAGTGTTGTGAAAATGATTCCAGGAACATGTGATGAGTAACACCATAAACAGTTTCACACATATATTGGAGTCAATTGACTGAAATACTTTTGATTTGCTGTGTATATTTATCATTTTTCACCTCTTTTGCTGATGGTTTGTGTAGATTTATCATTTTTGTGTCTTTTGAACTCTTCAGAAAAGTTATGTCGACAACACAATGTTTATGGTTAGGTGTACAGCCCTCATAATAAATAAATATCTCACACATTTAATCAGATATTGATTCTAAAGGACCAAGGACTAATAAGGATTAATTCAAAGGCATATTTTTACCCTCATCTGTCAATATCGTCACTCTTTGTTTTCCTAAATCAGCAGTGTGTGATATTTGAGTGAGGCTTGAGAAAACAGAGGATCAGCAGATATGATGTTCATGACTGATGAAAGTTTTAGAAACAACTGCTGCTTCTTTTGATTGTAACTATAAAGATGGGAAAGAAAAGGCCGACCAAGTACACGTATCAACAAGAAGCTTTTATTTGTGGTTAGTCTGAAAAGCACATTGTGACCATTTCTTAAAGGGCGCTTTAGATGCAAAGCACAGTATATTAATGCTGTAGTAAAGATGCAAACAACAGTGTTTTAACACTTAACTCCTTTTCAAACAGTCTGTGATGAAATGCTATTTACCATGTCAGAAATACTGTATCTCGCATTCACAAGTGTCTTTCTGTTTATATAAAATCAACCATCTGATTGACCGTCATATTCTAATTTGACATGTTGATAATGTCAACACCACTTTTTTCCCAAAGTAAAGATTTATTTATTATACCGTATAAAGTATCTGCTACAGTCATCTAGCTCTCAAACCCAGTTTCTAAGTGCTTGTAGAAAAGTGCACCCCAACCTTTGAGGAAACAGTATTTGACCTTAAACACAAAACTATTTTCAAACTTCAAATCCAGGATTAGTATCTAAAACCACAACCACATACATAGATTTGATGCATGACTAATGAGACCCATCCAAAAGTATTTCAAATTCTGTTCAAATTAAACTGACCTTTCTGAATTCAAAAATGCAAAAACAAATGTCTTGCATTATTAAGCAACACTCTGCCACTTGAAAACATGTAGTGTTGTCCTTTTGGGCTCATCGAAGCTTAATTAAACAACTTCAAGGCTTCACTCAAACTTGATTCCCTGGGCAAGAGGAAGATCCTTGCTGTAGTTTATTGTGCACGTTGAACGCCTCATATACTGCTTCCATGAGTCACTGCCAGACTCTCTTCCACCTCCAGTGTGTTTCTCCCCACCAAAGGCTCCTCCGATCTCAGCTCCGCTGGTAGGAATGTTGACATTCACGATGCCGCAGTCGGATCCTTTGGGTCCCAGCCAGCGGAAAACCCGGCCCATATCTTTGGTGAAGATGCTGCTGGACAGACCCTGCTTGACCTCGTTGTTCCACGCAAATGCCTCCTCTTCTGTCTTGAACTTGAGGACATAGAGGATGGGGACAAAGGTTTCTGTATGGACGATGGGAGCGTCGTGAGCCAGCCCTGTGATGATGGTGGGCTCCACGTAGTTTCCAGGACGGTCCATCACCTTTCCTCCACAGACCAGAGTGCCGCCCTGTTTCTTGGCCTGCTCAATAGCTGCCAGGTACTGATCCACCGCTTGTTTGGTGTGCAGAGGCCCATACAGGGTGCTGGGATCCCAGGGGTCTCCGATGCGGACTTGTTTGTAGGCTTTGGTAATCCTCTCGACCACTGTGTCGTGAACGCTCTCATGCAGCATCAGCCTCCTGGTTGTGGTGCAGCGCTGGCCAGCGGTTCCCACGGATGCGAAGACAGCAGAGGGCACCACAAGATTTAGGTCAGCGTCCTCAAACACAATGATAGCATTGTTTCCGCCGAGCTCCAGCAGTTTGCGACCAAACCTTTCCTGCACCATCATGGCCACCATCTTGCCAACATGGGTGCTGCCAGTGAACGACAGCAGATCCACACGCTCATCCTTCGCCATGGCGGTGCCGATATCAGCGCCTCCGCAGGTCATGGAGCAGATTGCGCCGGGCAGGTTGTTCTGCTCCAGCACCTCAGCCACAATCTTGGTAACTGCAACACTCGTGAGAGGTGTGGTTGGAGCTCCTTTCCAGAGGCAGACGTTGCCACAGGTCAGAGCGATGGCATTGTTCCAGCCGTACACAGCCACAGGGAAGTTAAAGGCAGTGATGATGCCGACCAGACCGACTGGGTTCCACTGTTCGATCAGAGCATGGCCTGGTCTTTCTGAAGGCAAGATGGGCCCACCGATCATTCTCGACAGACCAACAGCATAATCACAGACATCAACGTATTCCTGAACCTCGCCCACTCCCTCAACATAGATCTTGCCCATTTCTAGGGACACCAGGCTCCCGAGGACTTTGATCTTCTTTCTTAGAGCATCACCAATCTGCCTCACAATCTCCCCTCTTTTTGGAGCTGGAATATCTGCCCACATCTTCCAAGCCTCCCTCGTCTTCTGGACAGTTTCTTCATACTCTGCCATTGTTGCCTGGGTAACTCTGGCGATCGGCTCATTGTTGGCGGGGCAGTAAGACGTGATGACCTCCCCGCTGCCTCCCCAGCTCCCGTTGTAAACACCAGGGTTGTCCTCAGACAGGCCTAGCTCTTTCAGCCAGGAGTATTTCGGCTGGTTGATGAGGAGACCTGACATGGCTGCTGACTGCTGGCAGTGGACAGATGCAAATTTATTTCTCAAGACGAGCCTGCTGTGCCGTGCAAGAGTCAGAGTGAGGCAGCGCTGCATGGCTGCTGGAAGCAAACAAAGTTAAAAATTAAAAAAAGTTAAAAATTAATTAAAGTTTAAAAGACGTAGAGAACATTTATAAATAACTGTTGACAGAACAATCTCTGCACAAGGTTCAGATGAGATTGTTTTGTCTCAGGCTGCATCTGACAATTATTTTCATATTGGAAAACAGCAAATTATCACATTTGAATCAGAAAATGATTAAAATGTAATCAAAATGATATCCTATCAATATATATATTATGTCAATCAACTATTACACAACTAATCATTTCCACTCTAGTATCAACAGCTGTTTCCAAGGTCAAAAATGACCTTTCAATTTCAAAATTAATAAATAACTTTAAAGTTGCGTCAGCTGTGTAAAACTCCACTGCGGGAGAGAGAGCACATGCACTAAAAGGAATGAGAGCAGTCGACAGGTGTTGGCCAGAGACAGCTAGTATAAAAATAGTTAGTGTTTTGTTATAACATCTTCTCTCAGAATGCATGCAACATGCGTTTTAAGACATTCTTGATAAAACTGAAACTATTAGTCAATTAATCAATTAGTTCATTGACACAAGTTTAATCTGCAACTATTTTGATAATCATTTAATCACATTTTATTAAGACAAAAAAGTAAAAAAATAAAAAATAAAAAATAAAATCAATAAATCACTGAATGCGTGAGAATATTTGATGTTTTTCTTGGTTTTCCTACATTAAGAAACTGAGTTTTGGATAGGTCAAACAAAATTTAAAAAAAAAAGCAGTTTGAAGAGGTCACCTTGGGAAATGTAGTTTCCCCTTAACTCTGACATTTAACAGACCAATTGTGAAAATTCTGATTAACTGATAAAGAAATGGTCTGTTCTGGTTATAGTCCAATGCTGGATGTAGTAAACAAGTTACAGGAAATAAAAACATTCAATGTATACCGAAAAGGTAATAAGATAAAAAAAAAAGAGCTTTATATAATGCCTTCTCAATGAATTAACATATGAATTTGAGAATAAGATTATCTCATATTAATGTTATATAAAATCTACAGCTGTCTGCATAGGTTTTAGTTCCAAATTCATTCTTCAGCATAACAATGACACCAAACACACAGCCAGAGCCATAAAGAACTATCTTCAGAGACTAGAAGAACATGGAGTCCTGCAACAGATGGTCTGGCCCCCACAGAGACCTGATCTCAACATCATGGAGTCAGCCTGGGATTACATGAAGAGACAGAAGACACTGAGACAGCTTGAATCCACTGAAGAACTGTGGCAAGTTCTCCAAGATACTTGAAACAACCCTCCTAATGAGTACCTTGAAAAACTGTGTGTAAGTGTACATGTTTACTGCAATATTTTTGCAACCATCTTCACTTTTGGTGAATAAAACTTTTGCACAGTACTGTAAACATAGCAGACACCCAATAAAACGGACGTCACTAGTTAAACACTATGTATTACAGATCGTAAACTGGCTCTAACTCAGTTTTGGAATTGCTAGCATTTTATTTCTATTTCATTTTCATTTCATAGGTTATATAACCATGGTCCATTCTTTAACTATTTGGCCTACAGGTTACTCGACCATATGCGCTTGCGCATGAATCCAACTTTGGACCACCACGAGGCTGTAAAACATTACATCTGACAGACAAGTAGTACAATTAACACCGACAATGTCAGTGAATATATACCTTTAGACTAATTCTGAACTTGCATTTGTTAAATCCCACATCCTGTATGTCATTGTGTGAGTGCAACAACTTTTTGCAACATGAAGTGACATGGTCGCCGAGATCAGCTTCTAAACGACCGTGACTCAAGGTCCTGCAGTTTACACCCACTAACATCAGCGTGCAGTTGTGAAACTTGCACTTACACTACTTGCTTGTCTGCTTTTAAATGATCTAAATTGACTTTCTGTCTCTTGTGAGCAGTTTTTAACTCACGTTGATGTCAATTCCAGTGGGCCACGTCCGCTCCTCAGCATGGAAGAACTCGATGTGTACTCACAGCTCAAACGGAAGTACTACCTCTGTGCTGCGCCTTGATTGGACAGCGGCCTCGACGCAGTGTGGCGCCTGCTTTGCTAAACTGATCTATGCTAACTGAGCGCCTTTGTTGTGATTAACCGTTCAGCGGCTGTTTTTCTGCTGTAATCACTCATACAGACAAAGTTGCTGCTGTGATAATTTAGAGGATGAGTGGCGGAGTGTATGGAGGCGGTGAGTGAGATCTTATCATTAAAATAAACCCAAACTCTTGTCCACGTTGTCCCGTTCTGTAGCTTTAGCCAGCTTTGTGGTTAGCTAGCTACGCTAGCTGTACCAACGTTTAGCTCCACGGTAAAATATTTAAAATTGCATTGTGTGCATCACCACTATGCGTTTCAGAATATGTGAATTTATTATCGCTTTAAGTGCGTCGTCTTGTGGCTTGAGCTTAGTTAGTTTGTGTAAACTCATATTAATCAACCTCCGTGCCGCTAGCTAGCTAAGTTAGCAAGGAAATGAATGAAAGTGGGCTTGCCGATACAGCTTTCTTAGAAGTCGAGATACAGTAATTTACCTTTAAAGATGGATCGTCATATTTAACGATACGTTTGCTACATCTTTACCTTCTGTTAACTTTAACTTCCCCAAGAGTACTATTAAGTGGATGTGCTGCAATTAAATACATACAATTCACGCTGTTGTAAATGGCAGT
Organism: Seriola dumerili; assembly: GCF_002260705.1. Lineage (NCBI taxonomy): Eukaryota > Metazoa > Chordata > Actinopteri > Carangiformes > Carangidae > Seriola > Seriola dumerili. Next base: position 2,253,437 of record NW_019174257.1, on the reverse strand, counting down.
GATAACTACCCTAGCATTCAAATTTACATTAATGTCATAAATTTAGCAGTGGCACACCAGGTGAATTATATTGTGACATACAGTACTCGGGTCGTAGTGCTGTAGAGGATACTGCAAGTCTGATCTGACAGAGCGACCCGTGTGGTGAACTGGTCTCTCCAGTAAACATTTAGTTCATACAGCATCTTTCTTGAAATGTTAGGCTATCTGGTTGTGGTTGGCAGCTTTTCACCACATACTTATTTACTGCAGATGCTCAAGGAATATGTTAGTTACATAAAGGGAATTTAAAGTAGGAATCTGTAGCCCCAGAATATTCCTAATGCTTAACAATATGTTTTTTTACTGTGTCAAAATAATAATATATTCATTATATTTTGATCAATTGATATGTTAATTTAATATATTAATTTCTCTGGAACAGTGTTTTCATGCTCAGTGAATCCACTTTGTATAACCAACTTAGAAAAGTACTCTTGCAAAAAAAAAAAACAACAACAACCAGACAATAACAGTATAGTTCTCTACAACTAGTATCTGCTGATAAATGTACATGATGAAGATTTTTAGTGTTGTTTAGATGTAAATGTGTCAGGTTTATGGTCTGTGTGTTGGTGTTAATGGTGGGAATGCAAATATTTTTAGGTGGTTGGGGGAAAGTTTGAGAAAAAAAAGGATTGGTTGAGCACCAACTCTCATTGGAACTTATGGAAAGTATACGAGAAAAAATAAAGAGTGATTAGTCGTTTTAGAGACCTAACTTTAACTCTTTAAAAATATGCATTTGTTGAGAAAGCAAACTACTGAGCTTTCTCTAGGGGGTATTGGTTGATATAGGACACATATGAGCCAACACACTAAATGCAGATATAACTGATGTAAATGAAGAACTGTTAACAATAATATGCTGATATACTGTAGATCATTGCACAGTTTAAATCATATTCATTGCACTTCTCTCATTTCTGCAGATGAGGTGGGAGCTTTGGTGTTCGACATTGGCTCTTATTCTGTGAGAGCTGGCTACGCAGGAGAAGACTGTCCCAAGGTAAGTGGATCACTCAAATGGCCTGATTAACTATGTGTCTTTTCTTCCTCTGAGCATCTTAATCTTCTTCTCTGGGGGTACAGCAATGTCAAGAAATGAGGGCTGTCACCCTGGAGACAGACGGCATAAATTGAGTTCAGATCATTCTAGAGTACTTGCTTGGTTTTGGTGTATCTGTGCTTTAGGTGGAGATCTTGCATGTGTAAATATCTGTATCGTTTGTAATTGATGAGACAAGTGTCAGAGATGGATGCTCATTGGCCCTTTGTAGACTACTCTCATTGCCTATGTAATAATTATTTTAGGCAAATGCTACAGTATTAAAAATGAATTAATCTGCTGCTTTGTATGACTGCCCAGTTTTGTGCACACAGAAGCTATAAGACCATGTCATGGTAATCATGTTATTTAAGGTGTGGCAGTTGAAATCAATATCACAATATTAATAAAAGTATTTGTTTCAGTATCGATGTGGCAAGTTTGCAACACAATAATTGTCGTGTCGATGTTTAATCCCATGCATATTGGTATTGAACATCCCTTGACCTCATGGCTTGGTGTTTGCTTTGATTTGCATTGTCCGCTGTGAGACCTAATATAGATGGGTGTGTGTCTTTCCAATCAGCTGAATTGACCATAGGTGGGCTCCAATCAAGGTGTAGATAGATCTCAAAGATGATCAAGAGACACATTCTGAATCTTTTACACTTTTTTTTTTTTTTGTTATTTTGTTGCTTTATTTATCGGTTGTAGTCAGACAATGCACCTTGTTTGTAGTATGGTTGTATGTGGGGTACTGTATTAGCTCACCATCTTTCCTCATCTCACCTCCTTCCGTCCAGCTGATCTGAACATGTAATTGTCATGGTATGATTCCTCCAAAAGCTGATACACAATTCAACCACATAATGTTATAATTTTCTCGGATAAAATGTCGGACTGTGATTGCTAATGTTTCCCTCTGTTTTTTTTTTTTTTTTATAGAAATCAGGTACTTTTTAGTATTTCCAAACAGTTGCATTCTTTGTCCTCATAAGTCAGAGGAGCATTGCTTCACATTTCTACACCTTTCACAAAAGTGGGAATTTATTCATTCATAGTTAGGGATGTGGGTGAACTTGTAATTGGTTTTGTCCAATTTGTGCTCATACATCAATATCGGGAATCTGATATTGGTAAAACAGGGCATGTGAGAATGTATCTGACCTGCATTGTGTGCTGGCTCGGCTCAGGCGGACTTCCCCACGGTGATAGGTGTGACCCTCGACCGAGAAGATGGCAGCACGCCCATGGAGACGGATGGTGACAAGGGCAAGCAGAGTGGCACCACCTACTACATTGATACCAACCAGCTGAGGGTACCCAGAGAGAACATGGAGGTCATGTCTCCCCTCAAGAATGGCATGAGTGAGTGTTCAGTGATGTGTATTTTTATCACTAATTGAAATCCAAAGACAATTTCTTTGCTGCCATGTCCTCGGTTGTGGTAAATGAGTGGACAGAACTTGTTTTTTTCTCAAATACAATAGACTTCTATTTTTTTCTATTTATATGCAGTGCTGAGAAAGGGTTCATATTTTTGGATTTTATTAATGAATATGAACATACATGGCTTGTTAGTAAGTGTATGACCCTGCTTCTTGTCATGGTCTGTGACGTAAACTCAGCTATGAATATTTATAATCTCTTCTGCTTGATCCATATCCATAATTAGACTGTTTAGGTCTCACAACCGATTTTGTAGATGAACTCATCACAACCCTGACTGACACATAATTGACTGCTGCTCATCATGAATATTAATGAGATTATTTGAAGACCAAGGCAACTCATTATCATGAGCTCTCCCATCTAGTGGCCTCTTGATAGAAAACAAGCCCCTTTCCATCTTGGGTTTAGTGCCATGTCTGGCTGCCAGTGTTCATATTTTCCTTTCCTAATTTGTACTTGTCTAAACCGTGGATGTGTTGCCAGATGTGGGTCACATGTTCAGAGCTGTCCTTGGTACTGAAGAGTTGGACTCTCTCTCTAAGCAGAGCTGTCATCCTAAAAAAAACAGTTACTCTAGTCTGGTCTGAAGTTAATTTATTTTGAACAAGCTCATCCATTCATTGCAGTCTGAAATTTCCTGATTTGTTTTTCATTTTCTTGTCTTTTTTCTCAGCTAAATCAGTCTGTGTTTCTCAATTTGACAATACTAGGGCTGCGGTTATTTACATTACTGATGACAACTTTTCTTCGAATTAATCAATTATTCATTTTGGGAAAAAAAAAAAATAAAAAATTGTGAAGAATGTCCATAACGGTTTGTCCAACAGTCCACAATTCAAATAATTTCCGTGATTTGCAAATCCTCACATTAGTGAAACTGGCACTAGTGAATGTTTGGCATTTTTCTTTGATAAATTACATTAATCAGTTTTCGAAGTTGTTGTGTAGAGTTGAAATGATCAATTAATTAATCAAGTAATGGATCAACGGGAAATTATTCTGCACCTATTTTTGATAATCGATTAACTGTTTTGATCTTTCAAAAAAAAAAATCTGAATATTCACTAGTTTGTGCTCATCCACTGGGATGATTTGCAACAATGACAAATGTTCAATTTTGCAGGTGTGTTTAATTTCTGTCACCTCAGAACTATCAGCGACAGCAGATGTGCAACAAGCGCTCCGGTGCCCTGACCTAGCTGATGATGCTCATCAGAATCTGGTCCAGTGGAGTTTGGTTGTGAGGCTATTTAGAGACTAATGTGACACCAATCTTAATTGCAGCAGAACAGCACCATGGGACCACAGGCTCCCTTAGAGTCTGACCTGGAACACTGGTGCCTGGTGCACAAATTATTATCTGTAAAAGCTCATCATCGCTCTATTTTCTCCACCATCTGACCCAGTGAAGATGATGATGAAAGATACGCGTTTTTTGTGACGCTGAGTTTTTTTGTAGCCCTTTAACTACGAATAAAGTAAATGGATATGTATGTAGCTGCTATGTGCTCAAGGTTCAGTGTGTCTTTTAACTTATTTGTGCACAGGAATTGCAGCAACTTTCCACATGTGAAGAAAATAGAAGTGCATTGATCATTTAGTCACAGAAAATCAATGGGCAATTATTTTTGATAATTGATTAATTGCTCTTATTTTTCTAGCAAAAATGACAAATATTCACTGATTCTATCTTCTTGTTGCTTTAAAATAAGCCATTTGAATAAGTCTCCTTAAATTATATGAAATTCTAATAAACGTTTTTCACTATTTTCTGACATGTTATAGACAAAATGATTAATGATCGTCAGAATCATTAATTATTAGCAGATTAATCAATAATAAAGATAATCTGTGGCTGCAGCCCTGGAAGAATATTTTATGTAGGTGTCATCACCGGTTACCAAAACTACACGTGGAATCTGACAAACTCTGGGTATCTCATGTTTGTTCTCTCCTCTGTTTTGGTCATAAAAAAACAACTCAGCAGTAATTTCACAGTTGTTTCTGCTCTGTTTACAGTTGAAGACTGGGACAGTTTCCAGGCCATTTTGGATCACACCTACAAGATGCACTTCAAGTCTGAACCCAGTCTGCATCCAGTGCTCATGTCAGAAGCATCAGTGAGTTAGCTTTTGTTCATTGTACAAAGGTCATGTTCATACAGTTTGAATTTGAATATCAGATTGTCTAAAGGTTAGTATTTAAAGTCTGATCCTCCTTTAGTTAAATACTAACAGTAGCTGGTGATCTTTGTGTGGCGAGAGGAGGATTAGAAAGTCCACTCGCCCCATTTCGAGAAATGTATTCATTTATGTTGTGCTGACAATGATATTTTGTGAGTGGCTTAACTTCTGTTCTGTGTCTGCAGTGGAACACAAGAGCGAAACGAGAGAAATTAACAGAGCTGATGTTTGAGCATTACAACATTCCTGCCTTCTTCCTCTGCAAATCAGCTGTGCTGTCTGCGTATCCTTCACTGTCTCACGTCATCCAGAAAAGAATGATATGAGTTTGTTGAACTAATACTGGATCTGTTGCATGTTGAACCATATTACATTTCCTTTACTCTGAGTTTCGCAGCTTTGCAAATGGGCGGTCTACAGGCTTGGTCCTGGACAGCGGAGCCACACACACCACAGCCATTCCAGTACATGATGGCTACGTCCTGCAGCAAGGTAAAACATGAAGATAAATCATGCGTTGGTGAATAAGTTCTGGTCTACTTACAGGTTTTACTTAGATAATACGTAAATAAGGGAGGGAATACAACACTTAAAGAGGATGAATAGTCTTGCATCCTCCATTGATGCAGGTGCCTCTTTCCTAGTGTTTATGTTGCCCCCTGCTGGTTTGAGTGAGCATTATCAAGCCAGCTGTGACTAGAAATCTTCAGTTTTTACAAGCCCCTATTACCATTATTGGACAAGTGGGCTTCTTGTAAAGCGGCCAGGATGTAGAGCAGCAGTATAATGCTTTCTTATACAAAGCTCTTTGAGTTAGAGCTGCAACGAAACAAAAAGAGGGGAGTGATTTAGGAGTTTGCTAATCTGAAGAACTGTGAGTCATTAAAGGCATTATTATGGTCATTGTGATGCATCAAGCTTAGCAAGTTCAAACAGGGTGTCAAGTTACTGTATTATAAGTAAACATGAAAGAGATTTACTGTGTTCCTTTGAGTCTGAGTCATGATGTTATTCATTCTCTCTGACAGGCATCGTCAAGTCGCCCCTGGCCGGAGACTTCATGAGCATGCAGTGTAGGGAGCTGTTCCAAGAGTTAAATGTTGAAATAATCCCTCCTTATATGATTGCATCGAAGGTAAGATCTGCTGAAATCCCCATTTTAGTGTATAGAGGTGGAATTATATATTTTTTTGGTGGGAAGCTGATTATTAGTAATATTTGCCACATCACACTCAATTTTAAAAGTAATCTTTGACAAACAATAGCTGCAAATAAATGTTAGCCTTAATTTCAACCTATTTGGTGTGCAGGACAGGTGTAGATGGTGTCAGGCAACTTTTCGTTGCATTCCCTGTTTTTATTTTATTGCCCGAAAATTAGATATCTGGCTGATGAAATAAATACAATCAGAGAATCATACAGCAAATACAATCTGAATTAAAAGTATGTACACAATCTGCATCAGGCTTTAATGTCATTATCCTTCAGAACAGCCGGTGTCAACCACAATGTGTTTTACCATTACAGGACGGAGTGCGGGAGGGAGCCCAAGCCAGCTGGAAGAAAAAGGAGAAACTACCTCAAGTCACCCGCTCATGGCACAACTACATGTGTAATGTAAGCACTGAACTCTTCTATGACTGCATTCCATATCATCAACTGATTAGTGTTGAGCTTGCGGTAGCAAGTGAGTTCTTTTTGTTGGTACATATTTTATTTTGATGAATCTGTGTCAACTAGTTTGTCGTACCATTTGCAGTGTGTGATCCAGGACTTCCAGGCATCTGTGCTGCAGGTGTCAGACTCTCCATATGATGAACAGTAAGAGAGTTATTTGCAATTTAATATGAATGTTTCCATTACATAGATGTTTCTACCTTCGTTCGATAGTTGCCCGCTAAGTCTAGCCTTTTTCGGCGCAACGAAAGAACTGGTGCAGTTTGCAGTCCCAAAATGTGAAAGTATTGGAGCCATAGTTTCCCACACACCAATACTTGTTCACATGGTTGTCAGTCTGTGCAGAAGATAAGGGAGCATGAAGTTCATTTAAACATAAATATGTGTGGGTGTTTTATCAGAGTCATGGTTTATTTTGCAGGAATGCCCAGCTTCATGTACCATGCCACTCTCAACTTCTGTAGCTTTCATGCTAAAAAGCAATAATCTTATGAAACGTTTAAAGGTTAGGTTAAGCCTAAAAGAACTGACTCACAGGTAACCTTCCCTCTCTTGTAACAGGGTGGCTGCACAGATGCCCACAGTGCACTATGAGCTGCCCAACGGCTACAACTGTGACTTTGGGGCAGAGAGACTGAAGATCCCTGAGGGGTTGTTTGACCCCTCTAATGCCAAGGTATGTACTCGCCCAGCCCGTGCCATTAGCCCAAGTTTGTTTAATAGTGGAGCTAACAGAGCGGCCACAACCATAATGTCTAATCATCACTGAATATCGCTCCAAATGAAGACAGCCTGTGGTGTTATGAAAAGTTGATGAATGTGTGGTTTTCTAATGATTTATGAATCAGTTGTTTATAGGGTGTACTTTATTTTTTCTGTTTGTTCTCATCACTTCAGGGCCTGTCTGGAAACACCATGTTAGGAGTTGGCCATGTGGTGACGACCAGCGTGGGAATGTGTGACATCGACATCCGGCCGGTGAATATTAAGATGTTTTCATTTTTATGGTGGCTAAAATGTGTTTATTGTTTTTTTAGATTTTCATCTCTTTGTTTTAGCTAGTAGCTGAATGTTACATGCCTTCTTTGGGGAGTGTTGACAACAAATCACTATATAAGGTGTTTGTACACAGGGCTTATAGAGGCAAAGTGGGTAACCCCAAAATGTAAAATATCAACTTTTGGTAATCTTATGACTCCAGGAGTGCTCGCATTTGTCAGTTTGACGATGTTAGGATATCAGAGGGTGTTTCATAGCCTGAAGAGAGCCAGTCAGTGTGTCGGTGTGTTGCGCTTCATATTTACTTTTCAATTTGGAAATTTCAGCACTGATTTAAAAACAAACTCTCATTTGCTGTGTTTTAGGGTTTGTATGGCAGTGTGGTGGTGACTGGAGGAAACACGCTCATTCAGGGCTTCACCGACCGACTGAACAGAGAACTCTCCCAGAAAACCCCTCCGGTGAGTTAATACCACTACTTCTCAATATATTCTGATTAATATTATTATCTTAATTTTTAATTAATATAACACTGAAAATTCAAAATGCTGTCCTGTTTTATTATCGTATCCTCTTAAAAGGGACACTGCAGTTCTGTGGGAAATTCATTTATGAGTAATTATTTAAAGACGTCAGTGAACATTATGTCCTGCCAGAGTTGAACGTGTTTGTCTGTGGATTGCAGAGCATGAGGCTGAAGCTGATAGCGAACAACACTACAGTGGAGCGCCGGTTCAGTGCCTGGATAGGAGGCTCCATCCTGGCGTCACTCGTAAGGACACATAGCAGATTAAACCGTATTATAAGAATGTATCAACATTTAAAATTTTTATGACAGTAGCTGTTGAAAGAAAGGAAACTTTTTCTCACACACTGATGGGATTTAAAACAAGAACTCCAGAGCTGGTGACTTGTCTCTTAGACCATCAGGCTACCACTGGCTAATATTTCTAACATGGGAAAAAGGTGCCTGGACAGGAGCGTCTGGCATTCATACCCCAAGATTTAATGGGAAATTTTCTATTTTATCTTTTTGGAAAATGACATAGATTCCTCTTTTCAGTGAGAAAAAAACTGCTTTTTTGTAGACTTAAAGAAAAGTTGTGATATTCTTCTGATGTTATATGTTTAGTTATATTTAAAACACTTTGTTTTACTTTTGGCCTCAGTTACATGTAATTCGATAAAAGTGGTGGCAAAATGTGTGAGAGCTGTGTTCACACAATCACTTTTCTTGACAGCTTTGTCTTTAGTTATGTACATGATTTACAAACCAATTATATTCCTGCCTCTGTAATTTTCGTTCTGTAAGCAATTTTATTGCAATGAAGATTTGTTCAAACAAAACCATATTTTGTCGGTCTGCCAGGGAACTTTCCAGCAGATGTGGATCTCCAAACAGGAGTACGAGGAGGGAGGAAAGCAGTGTGTGGACAGGAAGTGCCCTTGATTTGATACCAAACCTTTCTCCCTCGTCACTGTCTTCACCTCAAGCTTCACCTCTGACCCCAGACTCAGGAACACCTATGGAAAATCGCTTGTTTTGTATTTGTTTTTAATACCGAGTTTGTCCATATGCCTGTCTGGGATTTATTATAGAAATCAGACATAAACTTCTACAACATAAACTGTGTCACTATGAAGAAATCGATTTAAGTTCCATTGTTTATGTCATAACAGTTGGTCTGTTGCCTTATGTTTAGATAGTTTTGTGGAAACCTTGCAACTTAAGAAAGTCAGTTTTTTTTTTAATAAGCATGTACTGTAGGTCCTGAGGTCAAATCACACTGGGGAAAACACACCATAATAAACACAAAATTTGTTGTGCAAGGTTTCTACAGAACACTGACATGGTAAACATTGTGTTTTTAGAGGAACATACTTACAGTTTGAGGTGAATGTCTTTTGTTAATAAGCCTTTTTTTCTGTGTAGTAAGTAAACTCATCATAGGCCAGTCAGTTTGTGCCTGTGCTTATCAGTGTGAGAGTGTCAACTCAAATAAATCTGTATTTAATTTTCACTTTTGCTCATCATTGGCTACGTACGGTCTTTTAAAAATAAAGTCCTTTTTTGTTAAATGATTTCTTAAGTGAGTTTGTGATAAAATTGTAAAAGCTTACTTTTACAGTACTATGTGTATATTTGTACAGAAGCAGGGTGTATGGTTGATATTGGTTGTTTTAGAGGTTATTCAGGGTCACATGATTCCCAAACCTTAACTATTAACCTTTTTGACACAAAATATTCTGAAAAAAAAAAAAAAATTCAATATTAGAGGTATGTTTTAATAACAAGTATGAATACAGTGACAACAACATCAGGGTAAAGTAGCATAATTTATCTTGTAGGATCAAATAACAGCTGGACCAATAAATCTTTACTCTGCACAGAGAACAGTTTCAGAAAACCTGCAGTTATTTTAATTGACCTGTATTAACTTGTCAACTAAAATGTGGAGAGTGGACAGATGTGAGGATCACAGCTGTCAAAAATTCAATATCTGCACAATGGGAGACCGAAATTTCATGATGAGGAAACTTTCATTTGAGGAAACTTGTCCATTAGTTTGGCCTGTGTGTTCTCCTTTAAGTTTGCTTTCCTGGCCTTATCTCGAAGGTGCTTCTCTATACGCAGCCTGCAAGACAAAAAAACAAAAATCATATATATCATGAAATTTTATGTGATATAACTCAGGGATTCTCCATACACTACAACTCGTATTTAAAAGTGAATCTGTGCCGTACTGTATCTTACCTTATGTGTGGTTGGACAAACTTGGGTGTGAAGAACCTCTTTCGTTTGTATCTTTTATTCATGTACCAAGGAATTGCATACTCTTTGAATCGATACCTGGGGGGGAAAAAAAGAAAAAAAGAAAAACAGAAAAAAGAAGTCTTATGTGAATGATTCCACTAGCCACATTTCATTTTTTGAAGTCTGGCCATTTAAAAAGATACTACATTTAGATTATAAACCACCTGCTGAAGGTCTTAAAATCAGATTGGCCTACGCTGATGTAGTATATGTGAATCAGACCTCGATTCATACATTTGCAAACAGTATTTTTCCAATATAATTCTCAGACTCAAAAAAAAAAAAAAGTCTGGGCCAAAGTATGTTTGCTTATCTGAATTCACAAGATGTAAAAACGTCAAGGTCTACTCAGACCTTGATTGAATGATTGAATTAAAAGGTTAATTAAGAGTCTGACATTTCTCTCCATGTATGTGTGACATGATGTATACAGAGACTCAGAGAGACCCTCACCAGTAGACGTGTCCAAATATGTTCCTCCTCCAGGCTCCTGGTCTGCCTTTTTCCTGTCCTGTCTGCAGCAGACGCAGTGCCGTCTCTCTCTCATTCACCACCGTCTCCAGCCGGAACATGGACCGCTCAATCTGAGAAGATGGAGAGATTTACCTTAGCTGAGGCTTGTACTTCACCACCACTGGAACACACAAAACTGCAAGGACAAACCCTGTGTCCCACTTAATTCTGTCAAAGGCTGAACCACAGTTGATGCATCAAATGTAATTCACTATTTCAACAGTGACGGTGGAGATCAGTTGAGGGCCATACCAACCTTCCTAATTCTTTCTGGACTCGGCATCTGAACCCTTTGCCTTTTTGCTTCCTGCTGAAGTGTCAGCAGCATGTTCTTTTCTTTCAACAGCACATACCTGAGATATAAGGAGTGCGTTACAGACAGCAGATCAATATTCATACAGTCTGAAGCAGTTTCTTGATTTCCACAGTCCTTACCACAGTTTGTGTAAATCCTCGTTGCTCTTTGTTCTCAGTTGTTTGGCTGTCCACGGTGCTCCTATAAAAGTTAAGACAAAAGGAAACAGTATGAAAAGCCATCATCATGACTATACTGCAACTATAACTGTGCTACAGCAAAAGATTTCTCCAAAAATTGTCACAATTGTTTCTCTGTCTATTTTAAAGTTGATCCATATCCAGATGCAAATATAAATTTTCAAACAATGTTCTATCATTAAACCCACAACCCACAGTAGAGACATGAGCTCTCTGAATGCTACAATACTTGAATGTTTTACCTGACTTCACGTTGGTCTCTCCCCAGTTCTCAGGGAAGTCAAAGAACTCTTCCAGTCCTCTTCTGCTGATGGTTGTGTGCAGAGCTCGACACTGACCCACAGAGCTGATGGGACTGCACCAAGGCAGGGCAACGAGAGGAGACAATCCCCTGGAGATAAATCAAAAACATTCAAAGTCTTCTTTTATATCCAATCCAATTCAATACAACTTTATTCATCCCTGCAAGGGCAGGTGTATGCACCAGCTCCCCTCCCAAATCAACAGATAAACACACAGAGTAGATAGGAAAATGGGAAGATCCAGTTGATCACAAAACTAAAAACAATCAAAGTCTATCAGCTTAAAATATATGTGGAATGGGCAATACATACATTGATAAATCATTATAAATATAATAGCAATAACTGACACTAACAACAATCTGAAGGGATACACAAAGTAACGAGGCATTACTACAACTACTACCACTACTACTACTAATAATTATTATTATTATGATAATGATAATAATACAATTAGAATGATTATAATACACTTAAACACAAAAAAACAAACTATCCTGCAAGTATTTAAAAATAATATATTGTTGGGCTTTCAGATTCAAGCTGTTCCTTCCTGTTTTGTCACATTCAGTAAATAAGTTTACAGCTATTCTATTGTATATCCACTCTGTGACTGGAAACAGTAAATAAGCTAAGTCTGTGACACGATGTCAGTGGACAAACCCCACACGTCAGGAGATGAAATGGCCTCATTAAACAAACTCCGCGTCCTCTGATTTCTACTTTAAATTGGAGGGACTGCTGTAGGCTGAAGGACTTTAATGTTCACAATCCCTGGTACAGATACGTGAGTAGAAGAGGAGTCCTGCGTGTTTCATTAATTTTATGATGAAGCCTGTCAGCGCGTTGACTTTACCGTCGCTTCATTAACACACAACAACGTCCTGTTTTAAATCACTGCAACAGCCTCTTACCCGTAAACATGATTCTGGCCTTTGGTCACATTAACAACACAGTGTTGCACAGTTATCGTTGAGGATATCCTACAGACATTTTGAAGCTGTCTGCAAAGAGTCAAAACGCGTCCTGCCGCCGAGGACGCCGCCATCTTTGCCGTGAGCCTTCCCACAATACCCAAGATGCATTTCTTTTAAATATATTTATATATTTATTCCGAACAAATACAAATATTTATTTTTAATTTTACGTGATTAATAATTAGCCCATTTGTGTTATTATATATCATATCATTACCGTTATCATACAATTAATCTAGAATTAAAAAAGTAACATCTGACGACACTGAAGTTAGCTTCCGATTCGGAGGTTAAGGAAGTTATGGAAAGGATAATTTGAGATCCTCTTATTGTTGTGAAAGGGTCTTAGCAGTTAAATTAACACTGTGGTCTCACATATTTAAATCTGTGTTTATAAAGGCTTCAGTTTTTCTAAGTCCAGATTCATTCGACAGGTCTACATAAAGTGGTTTTTGATCGAGACCTTTTACGCCTCGAATCTGAAGCTAACTTCGGCGTCGTCCTCCTCTGCCCTCATTAAAGATGGCCGTTTCGGCTTCACTTCGTCATTGACAGATCACAGTCCGTGTGTTTGCACTGTTCTCCCACAGTAACGATGGTGGGTATGAGTGTACTCAGGTCTGCTGCTGCATTTGCAGCCAGACTGAGTCCTCTTAAATCTGGAAATACTGCGGCAAATTTACTCACTCGAGCAATCCCACGGACAGATAAAGGTAAGAGACACTATGGTTGTTTAAAAAGTGACCAGTTTGACCCTAAACGTGTCCGTCTCTTCTTATGACCTTGCGCCGGGGTTTGTTAGCTTGCTAACATGAGCTAGCTGGTAACATTTGCTCTGCTGTCAACAAAAAGTCAAAAACAATAACTTAATAGTTACAGATAGCTGCTCAGTCTTCATATCATTGGTATCAAACTGACACGTTTGTTGTTTTTCAGCGTCTGAATGATAAATTGTCATCTTAGTAATATTACTATGTTAAAGTTCTTACTCAAAACACTGGTTTTCTGTTCAAATGAATATATTTAATATCTACTAACTTCTGTAACAAGTCGAAAACTGAAATACGTGAGGAAAGATGTATATGTGTTGTAGGATTTTACCTCAGTTAAACGTTTAAAGAGAAATTGACTCAATAGGATGCACATTAAACATCTTACCACATGATTCCAACAAAATTAGTAAATATTGCAACATACTGATATCAAGATAAAGTTGCAATAATGATTCTAATAATAATTTTGCCCAACCCCCGATTTATTAACAAGAAGAATCTGACGGATGATCAACAGTATTGTGAATATGAGGCATTGATACTACAGCCATATAAGTTCAGAACACTGACATTAACCTCTGAAATCAGGGAACATTCAATCTGAATGACATTACATCAACAACCAGAGCCCCATGTTGTCCAGTCTCATGTAATATCAGCATGTCAGTGTATCACCAAAATTTGCATGATAAATACCTGGTCATCACAGCATCCCCTGTCTTTTTTTTCAGCTGTCGTCCGTTGGGGTCATGGAAAGAAAATGTTTATCATCAAACCCTCTGACTACTATGACAGGAGGTTTCTGCGCTTATTGGTGAGTGGTGGAACACCATCTAATTTATTAATCATGATCATTGCTAATTAAGGGGTTGCATTGAAGGAGTTGCATTGAGCTCAGCAATAGAACAAGCTTACACACTTTGACTATGTACATTACATGTAGAAAGAAACAATAGCATCAAGCAGCAATTATTCCTGATAAGTTGGTTTGGTTAGACCTTCATACTTAGACATTGCAAAACAATTGCAGAGTTTAACATTTAATATTTTTCTTATTTTTTCTCAGCAATATTACATCCTGCTGACTGGCATTCCTGTGGCTGTCATTGTCACAACTGTGAATGTCTTCATCGGTAAGTAAGCATATTTCTTAAAAGTACATTTGTGTATTTTAGTACTTTATTTGGATGAGTTGAAATATTATCAATATTTGGCATTGAACTTGAGTATGATTGTGTTGTGAAGGTGAGGCAGAGCTGGCTGAAATTCCTGAAGGCTACGAACCTGAGCACTGGGAGCACTACAAGGTGTGTGTCTTTTTCTGTGATTCTCTTTCAGAGGGTTTTCTGAGTCACTGCTCAATGCCTTTGCAATACCAGCCTTAAAAACAGCAGTGATATTTAATGTGACTGCTGTCTGCAATTTTTAGACCCTATATATTTAAAGTGTTATATTGTGCCTACACAGTCTGCTGTTATTTATTTTATTTTTATTTTTTAAAATATAAATATAGTCATAGAAAAGGATCTCTTAAAACTTAGCAGTATGGTTGTGAGTATATCATGGTCTCACAGATGTAACCGTGATTATAAGATTTAAGTAGTTATGACTGACCATTTATGATAAAAAAAAAAAAAAAAAAACACCCTTAAAACTACTAATGGTTTTAGTCAGCCCTGTAATCACAATAATATTGCACTGCAATATGCATACTTCACGTGATTAGAGAAATACTGAAATTGTTGATAATCCTGTACTTTGTTTGCATCAAATACCTTTGCAGTTATTACAAATACTTTTGTCTTTTATGTTGTTTTCCGTGTGATTGCAGCATCCCATCACCAGATGGATAGCACGAAACTTCTACGATTCCCCAGTGAAGGACTATGAAAAGATGATGGCAGCAATCCAAATAGAGAAAGAGAAGGCAGACATGAGGTGAGTGTTATTACCGGGCTGGTATGTTGTCATCCTGCCATGTGTGAAGCCCAGTGGGCAGTTGCGCTGCAGGGACAAAAAGACATTTCTAACTCTTACGAAACTTCAGTAGTGACACACACACACACACACACACACGCACACACACACACACACACACACACACACACATACACACACATATGTATCAAATTTATTTTGAGCAACAAATAACACAACAACCAACCATGTAACAGAGTTACATAATGCAGCATTACTGCACCATTGTATTATTGTACTGTCCAGACATCTATTCGACAGGTTTTATGTTAACAAATGTTAGCAGATCTCTCACAAAGTTTTGTCTGGTTGAATGGCTGCAGTAGCCATTTGTCCAGTCATAAGGCTGTGATTCTTTGCTTCTCGTTATAAATCATAAGCTATTTGTGTTATGATGCATTACTGTTAACAAATGACATGTTACACACCAAACATATTTTTTATGCACAAGACTGGATATGAAGCAAATTTCAAACACATGTACCGTGTAATGCCAGACAGATGCAAACTGTGGTCAGAAAGTGCAGTGCACTGTAAATACAAGAGCAAATCCTGATCTTGATAAGGACTGCAGAGGTCATCTGCAATTTATGACGAAAAAGAGTAGTTGGTCAGCTCTTTCTGTGGTATTTCACCGCAGTGGCAACAGGGGCTACATTGAGTGTAGAGCTGCAGATTAAAAAATGATTCAGCGTTCTGTAACTTCCAACATGATAAAATAAAATCACACGATAATCAGCGACTAGTTTCTGTTCCTTTTCATTCAACCAGCTCTGGATGGACGTATTCATCATGTAAGTGTGGCATCATCTTTGATGTTTTCGTTGGTCCAAATGTGGGACTGTAACTCTGTGAAACATGTACTAAGCATAATGGTTAAAGGAAATGCTCAAATCCTGTCTATAAGCACCTGAACACAAAGCAGGATTGACATAAAGGCACTAAGTCTTAAGTCAAGTTTAATCACACAAGGATGTTAATGAGATTCAGCGTGCAAACAAAAAGGAAGCTTTGATTTTTCTCCTGGCTTTGTGAAAAGTGAGTGAAGGCGTTGAAGCACTGCTCTGTGATCCACAACTCTATTACTGAAACATGGCTTCATGGATTCACTGACTGCTTTTTGTTGTCAACAGAATGACACAGCTGGAGGTGCGTCGACACATGAGAAACAAGGGAGATGGCCCCTGGTTCCAGGTTGAGACCCTCGACAAGGAGCTAATTGACAACAGCCCCAAGTCAACACCTGACAACTAATCCAGATGTGGCTGCCATCAGTACATCATGCCGATGAATCTCACCGTTTGTACATTTTCCCCCCTTGCGTAAATAAAGTATCTGTATGTACTCTGATATTTGGTCTTATAATGTCTTTACTGGGTCCAAGCTGAAAAAATATGTTCACTCTGTGTCGATACAGTTATTTAAGTTTTATGTAGCTTACGTTACATTGGGGAGCGGCACAGTGGCTCAGCATACAGCATGTTGCCTTACACCAAAAAGGTCTTGGGCCCCTCCTGTGTGGAGTCTGCATTTTTTCCTTGGGTAAGTTCTTGGTTGCTCCTGTTTCCACCTGTAGCACAAAGCCATGTAAAGTAAACAGCATAGATGAGTACACCCTCTATGATACCTAATCAATTAAATGATTTCTCTTAACAAAAAATATATATTTCATATGGTGTAATTTTCCTGCAATTCTTTATTTATCAGTTACTGATGATACATGTGATTACTTACAGGAAAATACAGGAAAATATTATTTTCTCATCAAAATGGTAAAGGCCATCTTGCAGAAATGAGAATATCTCCCTGAAATTTACAAAATAACACTCAATGTTTTTTTTTGGTGCTCGTTAAGGATAATTGATCACTGGAGGAGTCCCACTCAAACAGGTGTAATCATTTGACAATTAAAGTGGTACTTAGCCCATTGAATCACTTTGAGACTTAATGTGGGCAACAATGGCACCACATGGGGGTGAATTGTCTGGAGACTAAAAGAAAAGTAAGTAAGATGCACCTGCACAGAAGTGGAGGAAGCCACTGCTGAAGCCAAAGCAGAACCTTTGTATAACCTTTAAAATAAAACTGCATGTGAAATTCAAGTTTGTTCATGTGAAACAATTTTTGCATGTGTAGAAGAGATTTTTATGTTTAAAAAAAAAAAAAAGAAAAAAGTTCCCACACTGACACTGAAGTTAGAGGTTGTTTTTACACCTGAATCTCATTGGACAGTGACAGTCCAATCACAGAGCAGAGTCCAGCTAGAGGGCAGGTGGTTCTGTTGATGAGAGTGTGTGTGGGAGTGTTTGTCAGACCGTGGGGGAGCTTAAAGGCTATGGGGTATGGCTGTGTGTGTGTGTGTGTGTGTGTGTGTGTGTGTTTGTGTGTGAGAGAGAGACAGTTTCTTGGGAAACACTGGTTGATGGGAATCTCCTCACACTGTGATAATTACGCACATACAGTCATGAAAGGCTGATGTCTCTTGATCACAGATGATGAATGCAATTAAGGAGCGCGTCCACCTGGTGGCAGAGCTGTGCAGACAAGATGATTGCTGCCTGATGGGCGAAGACCCTTTTGGCAGATGGGAGAGATGCGGGGTTATTAAATGTGTCTTTTTTTCGGTGACTTCCACCAGTTAATATAAACGCAATATCCTACTCAAATGTAAAATCAAATATACAATGACCCCCACTCCTTTTTTTTTTTTTTGA